>NC_140095.1:9945227-10154687 GCF_964237585.1 Gallinula chloropus | reverse complement strand
TGTTGATTGCTGGGTTTGGATTTAGTTATAATGATTCTAGAGATTCAAGCAGTTGGGATGCTGGAGATACTCTAATGTGGATTAACATTTCATAATCTGATAACAACATTTAATAGACCTATCATTATTTGCTAATTGATTGCTTCCTTTTTCTGTTCTTCCTTAAAATACAGCTTTATCTTATTTTATTTTTAAATCTAGCTAAGTCTCAAGATCTTGGGGCTGATTTTTTTGTGTATAGTGCCATGTAGGCTAAAATAAAGCCCACTGCAGTGGATAGGAAGCTTTTGGTAGATGTTGGATGTCTCAGTAGTGTGTTTAATTCTCACCTTGAAGTCCAGGCACTGCTGAGCAGAGGTGCCCAGCTGGGTGGTCTGCACCAACCCACACTCCAGGCAGCTTGGGGATGTCAAACTTGAAGCTGCAGTAAAAACCACAGGGTTCTCCCTTTGTTCCCAAGGGTGTGTTACCAGTATTCCATTGGGATGCCTCACCTGGAAGGTGGGAATAATCCCGGGCACAGGGGGTGAATCCCTGAGTGTCCCTGTTCCCAGTAGCAGGGTGGTTTTCAGGGTCACCCTGAGATCCATCTGACTCAGGAGGGATTTGAAGCCTCCCGGGGTCTCCAGTCTGTGTTGATGGGTTTCCTGGTGCTTCTGCCTCATCCCCAGTTGAGCACATGCCAAAACACTGCTGGGTGATGTATGCTGGGAGCACAACACGTTCCCTTCAGTGCTGATGTATCTTGATTGCATCACCAGACTCAGAAACATCTCATGGCTCTGAAATAACTGCAAACGAAGGAGGGAGGGAATAGTACAAGTCTCTTGATAAAGTGCTTCTAAGTACAGGCAACCCCTGGAGTAGTCAGTGGGTCCCTCCAGGGGTGGAAGCATTTGGATTTCCTGCAGCGGGGTGAGAGCTCCTCAGCTTAAATGTTGAGCTGGTTCAGTGCTTCCCCCCTTGTGCACTTCCAGCAGATGCATCTTTAAGAGCCAGCTCCTGAGCAGGCAGGAGGTTATGAACTCTCCCTTAGTGATTTCTTAATACGTTAACCAATTCACTGACACGAGATAATCACTGAGACACAGACAATTCAGCTTTCTTCTGTGACCCTGAAACTGCCAGATCAATGCAAATCCTTCTTCCTCACAGCAAATCTAACACAGAAACATACTGTATTGTGGTCATTTTAATCAAAATAGCCCTGCAGATTGCATGTAACATGTCTCTGCCTTTATTCTTTTGTTTCTCTCTGGTATTGCTAATGAAGCATTCAGAAGATGTGTATATGCAAACACGCACCTACATGTGGTGTATATAAACACCCTGCTCTTCAAGTTTGTTTTAGGGGCTTTGGGATTAAGCCACTGGAGAACAGCCCTGTGTAAAGGGATGGTTTTAGAGAGCCACCTGTGCTGGAGGCTGTACAAAGCTTTCCTAAGAAGCTGGGCACGGTGCAGCGCATGATGTACATGTGTTCTCAGCTCAGTATGGTGGGGGAGTGGGAGAGCAACCTGTGTGTCACCTGCTGCAGGTCTGTGCCAAAGGGATAAATTTAGTATTGTAAAATCCATCAGTGGCTAATTCCATGTTGAGGTTCCACCTAGAAGTGACCTCAAACAGATACCCAAAGTGAACTGCCAATATCTCTTGGTTCTCTCACCAATAATCTGTTTTTACAGTCCTAACTTATTTTAAATCTTTTATAGATGGGCTGGATATGCTGATGTCAGCGTTTTCTGTCCTGCCTGTCTCTGCTTACAGTGCTAGAAGTCGATGCAGCTGTGACAGTGTGCACCCAGTTCTGCTGGGTGTCAGGTCTATGTGTGATGGAGTCACTGGGATCTCTGGAAATCACTATGGTCATGGTGGGCTGCTTTTGTTAGCTGTTGTAGTAGGAACTGCTTCAGAAGGTGCTGCTTTACAGGTCTCAAATGAGACACAGCAATAGTCTGCACAATTAAAAGCGAGAAGATGAAGCAGCTGCCACCAGCGTGGAGCAACAGCCTTCTGCCGAGCACTCCCAGCTTAGAAAACCTAAGAAACCTCTACCCAGGGTTTAACTTCCAAGGGAAGATGAGCTTTGGGAAGCAGATAGCTGGCTGAGCGGGTGAGGATTAAAAAAGGATAAAGTAAGATGTTGTAGTGATCACTTTAAGGATTTCAGGCTGACCTAACAAACTGATGCACAGTATTAGGGAATGGGTAATGCTTAGCAGAACAACACTTTATTTTCTACCAAACAGAAGGCTTTTGGATCCAAAAGATGCCTTATGGTAGAGGCCTGAGCCTAAGCTTTGCCCTGATTAACTTCTTATTTCTCAAGTTCTTACGAAAGGCTGTGAAGTTAAAAACTCAACATTTTTAGAGTTTATATTAATGAGGTTTAGATCCTTTTTCCAGTTTGTAGATAAAATGCTATGTTAAATGCAAGCAGTATTATGTTCTGTTACACAACTCTGGGTAGCTCTCCCTCAGAGATATATCAAAGTAGACTGAAGAAGAGTATTTTTTGTAATGTAGATTTATGGCAGTGAGCAATAAAGTGCTGCTTCTCAGTTGCAGGTATTTTTGGCATTCTAGTTAAAAGTGTCAAAATAAATGATTAAATTTAAATTACCCAGTAGCAGCTCTGCTACCCCCATACCAATGCAATAAAGCAAAAACTAAACCAGTAAGAGAAATCCAACAGCATCCTCCTGCTGTGTCATTAACTTTCTCCCAATTGCTGAGATATTTGCAGGTCTTGCTCCCTGTCTACAATACAGAGGAGGAGAAACAAGGATGCTTTTAGGCTGAGGGCAGCAGTCGTGGGTTGTCCCTGCTGGAGAGAAGCAGGGAAGTTGCAAGGTAAGGATTTAACTGTGTCTATGTGGTCCCCAAACCAGTGTGAGGCAGAGCCCCCGTCCTGCATGCTGCTCGCTGGCTCTTTAATCCCCATCCTTGGGAATTCTGAGGGAACAGGGACCTGGAGGGACTTGGTGGGCTACGTCTGTGTTGGATTAAGAATGCTGCTTTGAATGATGTACTTGATGATAGTTCCGTGCCTGAGTGGGAGCTGTGGGCAGGGGGAAGGGGCGAAGGCTGCAGAGTCCATCTCATTGGGGGCAGCAAGTGGGAAGCTTGTCCCTGGGACATGCTCAAAATCAGCAGCCTTTGTGGGCAGAGCCTGATGCAAGTCCTTTGGCTTCAGTTTGGTGTGTGGACCGTGGGTTTGAGGAGAGGAGCCTGTGGTTTGTTTGTATTTATGATGATGTGAGGAGAGCAGAAAGAGCACTGAGTATGTTGATGGAAAACATCATCTGGATGATGTTAAGCCAGCAGTGTCATTTTGAGACCCTGACTTGTCATTTCTTGTTCTTTACTTTTTATTTTCCTCCTTCCATTCACCCAAACCCATGGGCAATGTTGGCTACCTAAACCAACACTAGGCTTAAATAGAAACTGCTTCTCCAGTGAAAGGCTGTGACCAAGCCCAGTCTGTGCTGAGAATTGCCAGATACCTGGGCTGGCAAATAAACTGTGAGAGTGGGGAAGAAGCTCTGCTGTGTGATGAGGAGGAGGCCAGGAAGATGATTAGAGGGCTAGAGCACCTCCCATATGGAGAGAGGCTGAGGGAGCTGGGCTTGTTCAGCCCGGAAAAGAGAAGGCTGGGGAGGAACCTCATTGCAGCCTTTCCATCCCTGAAAGGAACAGAGAAACAGGAGGGGAATCAGCTTTTTAAAAGGGCAGGACAAGAGGGAATGGATTTAAGCTGAAGGAGGGAAGATTTAAATAAGATATTAGAGGGAAGTTCTTTACAGAGAGAGTGGTGAGGGGCTGGAACAGGCTGCCCAGAGAGGGGGTGGATTCTCTGTCCCTGGGGGTGTTCAAGGCCAGGTTGGATGGGGCCCTGGGCAACCTTGTGTAGCTCCAGGCCTGGAGGTTGGTGGTCCTGCCTGTGGCAGAGGGTTGGAGCTCTGTGATCCTTGGGGTCCCTTCCAACCCAGACCAGTCTATGATTCTGTCACAGCTGCTGCAGAGCACCCAGTGCGGCTGTGGTGTGACATCAGCAGTCCAGGTATGACATCAGCTGTGTCAGAGGTGCTCCTCTGCATTTTAAACTCGACACCATGAAAAAAACCCTGTTGGTCTCAGGTTTCAATTACACGTGTGGAATGTAGAAGTTGATGATATTCTATGAAAATTCAATAAACCTTGAGAACAGCATCAGGGCTGATATCTGTAATTTAAAATAATGGATATCAAGAAATTGTTTCTCATTTATCTTTACTGCCGAGTTTCAGAGGCACCAAAGAGACTTCATTAGGCTTTTTTTTTTTAAATAGCTTCATTTATCTCAATCAATGATGGGTTCTAGGGGTGGCTGACTATTATGTTTAATAATACACAGGATAAAAAAAAAATCCCCATCCTTTCACAATTTTTGACATATGTGGAAAGGATGTATAAAATCTCTTCTCAGTGGGAGATAGAAATAGATTTTTTTAAAAAAAATTCATTATGTAAGATAAATGCGTTTTTGTTGCACGATGTGATCTGTAGGCAGAATATTTAAATCTTTGTTTTACATGGATTGAAGTTTCATTAAAAGAAATGACTTTGGAAACTCGGGTTTAAGCAAATCCTGCTACCTAAACATGATGTTATTTAATCTTGTGAACACCATCCCTGAGAGGTCTCTTCAGCAGAGGCAGTTTAGCCCAGACTCTTGAACAGGAGTCTTATGGAAACCTGAAAATTGGAAGTATATGGTTTTAACCCCTCCTGCTCCTCTCCATTCCTATGTGGGTGCTAGATGCCGTAGCCAGGGGTTGTTTGGGGGATATGGTCTAGTGTTAACTCTAGGCTACCTAAGCTGAGCTTTGTACCCTGTAATCATAGAACCATGGAATGGTCTGGTTTGGAAGAGACCCCAAGGATCACAGAGCTCCAACCACCCTTCCACAGGCAGGGCCACCAACCTCCAGGCCTGGAGCTACACAAGGTTGCCCAGGACCCCATCCAACCTGGCCTTGAACACCTCCAGGGACAGGGCACCCACCACCTCTCTGGGCAGCCTGTTCCAGCCTCTCACACTCTCTCTGTAATGCCATCTCCTATCACTCTACCCCAGGCTCTGTGCTCCACTCTGGCGGGAAAAAAGTGGGGGTTTGTTGTGAACTTAAACTCAAGTCCTGCTTCTGGGAGGCACAGAGAGCAGGCAAATCTCTGCAGGTACATACCTGCTGCTCAGCCTTGCCAAGGGCTGTCTCAGCCTCTTGTTACTTGGAGGTTGAAAGTGGTTTCACACCTCCCCCTCTGTGCTCCTCTCAGGTAATTTGGCTATAGATTCGGTGCAGCTTAAGAAGGGGTCTGGAGGAACTCACCTTGGGATCTTTAGTTTGTAAACTGTTGAAGCGATTGTTCTTTGAACTTTCTTTCCCAAAAGTGATTTAAGGCAGGTTGCTTGTTGAGCCTGAGCAAGGGAGTATTGTGTTTGGGAACGAGGTGAGATGCAGAGTCCATCTAATGGAAAACAGTAAAGAAAAATGATGTCCAGGAAATGAAGAAACCCAATAGATCTTATTGTTGTGGACTCACAGCCAATGCTACAATCCCAAGTGTTGCTCAGAGGAATTAAAGGAGATGAGATTTAAAGAAAGAAAAAGAAAGATTAAAACAAACAAAAAAGAGGATTCTAGAGCAAAAGTACCAAACCTGATGCCCAATGTGGGTGGCAAGCTCTGTAGCTCTGTGAGGGGCAGGTCTGCTGACTAAAGCAGGCTTGCTTTCTGTAAATTAAATGCTTGCCTGCTCTTGTTAATGGTGAGCTCTGTGCCCAAAGGCCAGTGTATGAGCAGACTGAAAACCAAGAGCTTCTGTGAAGGGGGTTTCTATAAGGGATTGTCCTGCATGGTTGGGATAGAGGAAGCTTTACCTGGTGGATTTGAATACTAAAGTCCAAACAAGATACATTCCTGCTTTCATGAATACAAGGGACTTGAAGCTCCACTTGTGCTCTAAACTTATTTTGTTAGGATTTGGCCAGGAAGGAAAGCTTGGTTTGGATGTGTAGTGCTGCTGGGGAGCAGCTTAGTGGTGTAAGCTCTGTTTTGAAATAACTCAGGTGACACGATAGTCATGCAAGACTAGTCCTGTATATAGGCAACAGATGCAAGAGGTGTCTTTGACAAATTGTAGATGAAATATGGAGGAGCTGTGTAATTAAGAGAGAAAAGTGGCTTTCTGAGGAGTGCTTTTTGCAATAACTCCTCTTGGAAAGAGCTGAGATGGTGATGTCCATGCATTAGAAGCAGGCTTTTTGGTTTGTTGGGGTGTTTTTTCCCCACTCTTGCTACAAAATCTGAATGTTTGGCATTTGGGAGCCTGCATTTGAAGCCCAGGAATATCAGTTTTTCAAGTTCAAACCTTCTGGATCATTTCTGTGCAGGTTTCTGGTTGAGCAGGTATGTTTCCAAAGTGGAAAGTTCAGAGGGGAAAGAAAAAAAATTCAAAATTATAAATGGAAAGAAGGCTTTGACCATCCATGGGCACACAGGAGAGTTTGGAAACTTGGTCTCTCTTTTTCATGGCTGCAGTGGTCCTGGCCTTGATATCAGCAGAGGATGAGGTTGGGACATGTTAACCTGTAGTAGTTCTGGGGGGTGTGGGCATGCTGAGGACGTTGCAGGAATAGATAAGCAGATGGTTTGAGGCATGTCATGCTGCTGATTCTTGTTATGATAAACACAAGTGTGATGGTTATTTGAATGCTCAGAGTATAAATATCCAGGTGAAAGAGAAGTCTGTACTTTGAGATGACCATGTGCCTTGAGGTTTCCTGCGTGACATCCTTAAGTATCAGCAAAACCAATTCATTGAGGGCAGAGGGGTTTAAGTTAGGTTTAAGCTAATCTTATTTAGATTAAGTCAGACAGGAAGGGTGTTAAAATGAGGATCCTCGGAGGTTTTGCTGTATCACCTAGTTGCAGATACTAAGGCTGGCAGCTTATCTTTGTTAAGAAGACACTGAATACTTCATGGGACCTGGTGAGCATTATTCTGCAACTGCGGAGTAGGGAGGGAGCTGTTAATGGCAATTAATGAGTTAACTGAAGTGCAGAATCAAGTGTGCTGCTTTGTAAGTTCCCATCAAACATTAGCACAGCTAACTCCCAGCGATTAAGTTGTCCAGATAAGTGCAAAAGATTAGACCCCTCTCATAATTCACACCAACAGTTTACCTGAAACGGGATAATCAAACATGATCTTTCTGGGGAGTTACAGCGCACTGAAATCGAACGTGATCTTTCTTTCCAGGCTGTTCTATTCTTAACACAAATAATAAATCCCTGGGAATCTGTTCTAAAGGGATCTGAGGTAGTGTTTTCTATCAGAGTTTATTTCTAGCAATTCACACCAGAGAAAAATTCCATCACTTCTGGTTATGTAGTTTTACTTCATCAGCTTATTGGAGCTCAAAGGCGGATCTGCACTGACAGGATGTTCTCAACCGGCTATGTGTAGTGTCCTGCACAACTAAAGGCTTCCCCAGTGTGTATTGTGGAACTGCCTAATTTAACTTTCCGGGTTTAAAATACATCTTCTGTTCTTATGGTTTGTTAGAAACAGAAGACTGGTCTTCAGATGTGTTGTTTGAGGAACTCCCTGAAGCATGAGAAAATCAGGATTGAGCTCTGATTCCAGGGTGAAGCTTCCATTAATTCACTGAGAGGGCTGGGGCAAAAGGATGCCATTAGGTTTAAAGGCAATGCTTTGTTACATGCACTTAAAAACAGCCTCCTCGTTCATGTTGCATTTTTCTGGCTCGTAGTCCTTCAAGATCCAATTCATGTTCTTTGCTGAGTGCTATTGAGATATAGAGTTTCCAAAGGTTACAGTCACTCCTGTGATCAATAATTCCAGCACAACTGTGTACAAGAAATAAGTAAATCTTAACTTTCCAACAGGCTGGAGCAGAGGCTTCTCTGTGTGAGCAGGGTGTGACTGATCTCCAGACTTACTGGAGAAGGTGGTGTGCTCAGACCAAGGTTACTCTGAAGCTGCCGTGGGTGTTTACTTAATTATGAGCAGCAAGAGTGCAGGTTTGTTTTGTGGCCTGTGGGAAACATGGCCTCTCTGCTGCAGGCAACATGTGCTTGAGCCTTTATGGGGTGTTTATCAGAGGTGCTGCCCGTGGGTTGGGGGAAGGAAGCTTTGTCGGCAGAGTGATGGAAGTGGCTTGGTGGAACAAAGCTGCTGGTCCCTGGTGGGTCCAGCAAGGCTGTAGAGATGTGCTGCCCTGCAAGTGGGGTGCTCTCAAGAGCAAAGCCATGAAACCAGGCAATGTGCCGTTATTTTTTCCTCATGTTTGCAGCAGGATTACGTTTTGAGCAGTGTATGAGCTGGGGACACTGCATTAGCTACTGTCACATCTAATGAGCTGGTTGTTAATCATCAATCCCTGCCTATATTCGGAATGTGTTTGCTGTGTGGCTGTACGTATTTCTAAGCTGTTTCTTGATACTGGAGTTCTAAGCTTGTCACTTAAACTTGTTAAGTGTTTTTATCGAATTCATCTTTTCAAGTTGGTGCCTTCTAGGGCTGGTCAGGAATTTTCTATGGAAACGTTGAGCAAAGCATATTTATTTTGGTTTTTTTACCAACAAAACCTGCTGAACATCATCCTCCTGGCAGTTCAAATGCTCTCTTGTCCTTCTTGATGAGGAAACTCACGCACAGTGTCTCACAGTGCCCAACCAAAATTGATACCATTGCTTTGTGTAAGTTTGGTCCATTCTCAGGGAACCTTACTGCCCACATATACATGCTGAAGGCCACAGCTTTCATCCAGGCAGTTCACCAAAACTCTTTTGAGATTACAATCTTTTTTTTTTTTTAAATCCCCTTCAAAAATTTGGGCAAATTCAGCATTTCCTTCATTTGAAGGAAACGACCAACATGTTCCTCCTTGTTACAGATGTCTTTTCTCCTTCTATGACTTTTTAGGATGTACAGTGTTGTGTGTACCCTCCCATGTGTGGGTTACTTAGCAAGATGTTACACCGTTGTGCTGAAGGCACCTGATGGAGCCTTCTGATGGAAAACTCAAATTTATGTGACTCATTCTACCCGATTCATATAAAAATATTATTCCGCTTGAGTGATATTTATGACTTTGAAAATGAAATTCAGAGGGGAGCAGTCAGGACTCTCCTGCTCCCCACCTCAGTGCTGTGACTCGGAGTGGTTTTGGGTTCAGGAATGCACAGTCTATTACGAGAAAACGTGACGCATTTTAAGACGTTGTAACTCATCTGTGGCTCTGGCAGAGCATCCATCTCAGCTGAGCTTTCTCTTCTATCTGCATTAACAATGGGAGTTCAGCTAAAATAATAGGCTTGAACGCTCTCTAATATAAATCCTGTCAGTATAAAATCTCTTCTCTCTCCCCTTAGGATTTTTACTTGTTGGTTTACCTTGAGATTCTTCTACTATATTTGAATTATTTCATCCTCTTAATTTTATAAGATTCCTTCTATGTGAATAAATTTTAACACTTAAGGCTGCAGCCATTCATACTGCCATCCTTCCCAAGGAAGATCAGGAGAAAAGAGCTGCTCTCTGAAGATATATTCCACTTTACTTCTTTTTCTCCTGTTACGTTTGTGTCATGTCCAGTGGGACTGATTACAACTGTCTGAGTTGTCATCATGTAGTTGGAATAGAAGGGATTTTTAATAATGCTGTTACTAAGAGGGTTTTGTGGCACTTGCTAACACACAAGAAAGTTAACCTGAAACACAGCTACTGGAGCCTAGACCTTTTTCCTCACTCATTTTGGTGTGAAATGTGACTTAGCTTCAACAGGCTTTTGAGGCAAAATTTCAAATGAGCTACTTGGAGAGGATTTTCTGTGGGGGATCTATTCTGGAGCAGTTTTCATGTCTGCATATCTAGAGGGCTGACAGTGCATGTCCCCACTCTGCTAATTAAACAAGAATTCAAGTATGTCTCTATGGTGTTGTTAAAATACCACCTGTAGGATGCTGTGAGTAAGGGTTGATCTTGCTCATGGCAAGAAAGACCTATAGGCCAAGCAGCACGGTGGTGTTTCTGCAACAGCCAGAGGTCTGGCAATTGCACTGGAAGAAAGTTAATAATTTATCTCAGTTGTTCTCCATGTTTTGGAGAATGTTACAGCTTCCATGAGCTCCTGTTTATCAGGCATTCATCTTCTGGCACTGAGCTACATACCCTTCAGTGGAATTTGTGATGTGAGGTTTAGGTATGTATGTGTGTTGCTGGTGGATACCTACAGAGAGATAACCACAATTCCCCAATGGTCTTTAGGACTGTTCCTGTAGTGTTTGAGCACTAACCAGTTTAAGTTAGTTCTGTTGTTCAATGGGTCAAATTACATCATGGATTATCAAATCCAAAGTTTCCTTTTGAGAAAGGTCTGAAAAGTGCTGGTTTATGAGGATCATGGTCTGCAGTGGAATGGAGTCATGTTCAGTGAGGATCACTGAGCACTTCCAGAACTGAGAGGAAAGGATAAAAAAGAAGGGAAAGGCAGCATTAAAGCTGAGAAATGTTAACTTCATCAGTATAGGAGTTCTTAAAGTTCTGTTTTGGTGTGGGGCAGGACAAAGAGAAAGGAAAAAACCAGAAGAGGTGGCAGGTTTCTTACTACTTTTTGGAATCAGGTGGGACTAGTTTCTATCCTTCATTTGTACTCCTCCAGATGTTTGCTCAAGTTTTACTTGGCCCTCTAATTGTTTTATTTCACCTCAAGCTTCCTGAGAAACCTTGGTTTTCTATCCCCTAAAGGTCACAAACTCTACAGCTCAGGCTGATTTTGTTACACAGACTCCTGCTCCATTAACACAGTCCATAGGTTATTTCTAATCCCCAAAATTGATTTATTTAATCCTTGTAGATGCCATTTGTTACACATTATTCTCTGGGTTTATTCACAGCACAAACAGATGGTCAACGAAACCAATTAACCTTTCCCCATCTCCCTTTCAGGCTTCCCACGTTGGGTTTTTTTCTTTGAGTCTGTGGACAAATGAACAAAAAACTATCAGGAGACTTCATGCCAGAACATGATGAATAGGAAAGCCAACCAGCACGCATGCTGCGCTCAAATAAACCTCAGCCCCCCTAGACTTGAGCACTGGAGGACTATTGCTGACCAAACAGTAGAGCGAAAGACCTGCTGGGAGGAGGAGCAACCTAAGTCTGCTTGTTCAGTGGTGTGGGGAGTAGGGAGAGAGGACAGTTTAACCTCGTTCCTTGGTTCATTATGGGGTTTTGGGTTGCTTAATTTTTAATAGGATTTTTCAAGATATGGGGAATGTGTGTTTCATGGCAAAGTGACAGGTTTTGTTATACATGGTTCTTCCAACCATCAAGCCTTCCACTATGTGCCACAGAAAAAAATGTTGGGTTTATTAGCATCAAATGTAATATAGGAGTAATTAATTTCATCCCTGACCTTTGCTGATAGCTGGTAAGACAGACAATGTAAACTGAGAGCAATATTCATTCTTAACTTTTATGATAAAACTACAAATAACTATTTCAATCAAGTTATCCACGTAATAAAATCACACCCTCAATTGCATTGTACAAAACAGCCTTTGATTGTCTCATGGCTGATTAGTTTATTATCAGAGCATGGGGGCTGTTGGATAGATGCATCCAACTTGTCATTTGGCCAAATGCTGAAGAAGATGGACCCAGGGGACTTGGTGGCATGTGATAGGGCTGTGTCAGGGCTCAGAGGGGGAGTTTTGAGAGTTTCTTCAGTCTGTCCATGGAGTCTTCTGGTCCTGTTTAGGAGATACTACATTGTGTGGAGAGCTGTGATTGTTTTATAAATAAAAGTTATGTCTGCCTCCATAATGATGTTTCTCAGGTGCCTAATGCTGCCTATGCATCCCACGTAGATTTTGTAGGCAGTAAATGCAGCTTAAGACTTGACAGACCAACCCAAAACCCTCACTTAGACTAGAACCCTTCTGGTTTTAGGAGGTCAACTAGGTCTGTCCTTGATGGAATAACCTCCCACACCATAACCCCAGTGCCTCTTGGAAAGGTTTACTCAGGGTCCAAGGCAGTGATTTATTGCCAGTGATTGGCACGTGCCTGTCTTTGTCCAGGTACTTGCTGTTCATTCCCTTTTTTTTTTCCCTAGGCTGTCAGGGTTAAGATAGGGAGTAGAAAGCCAAAGGTGTTTGTTTACCCTTAGTGTGCCAAAATAAGTGACTCTAGGTATCTTCTCAAAGCAGCACGGGTTCTGTTATTGATCCAGTCCACTGGCTTGTGCTCTATTAGCAGGCAGGGGACTGTGGGCAGCAATTACTCAGGTTAATCCTCATCTTGGATTAGTAGGGAGACAAATGCATGGCCCTGGGGCTGTACCTGCTTAGAATCATGACCAGGATCAGCCCTGGGTGTTTCTCTTGGAGAAGGTGAAAAGTTACATACATTAATACTGCAGGTGGTTCTCCCTGTGTGAGAACAACTGGGTCTGTACAGGGACAGCCCATACAGATGTTCCCTTCTCCCTCTGTCCCCATGCTTTGCTGCCTGGGTTGGTGCTCTGTCTGCAACAGGTCTGAACCAGGAGGCATCACAATGCCAACGAAACCTCTGTGTCTTGGGTCCTTCTCTAGTTTCAGCAGGAAAGAAGCAAAGATTGAAGCAGAAGTGATTTTATTCTGCAAATCTGACTGCAGTGATGCTCCCTCCCCTTCAAATAAAGAGCATTTATGGCTGATAATGTATTTCATTCCCTAAACCTAAAAATCAGAGGCTTAAGTCTAATTTTGAACATGATGTTCTCTGATTAAAATTTAAAATTTAATAGGGCTCTGTATGTGTCCAGCTATATGGAGAGGAGACTCCATCTTCCAGCTGGTTGCTCCATCTGTTAAAAATCTCAGTGTAACTAGTGTGACCGCTTGTAAGCTAACACAGAAAGTTGTGAGAACACTTGTTTTTGGTGTTTTTTCTGTTTTTTCTTTTTTTCTTCTCAGTAGAAGGGGAGGGTATTGGCACCTTCCCTTTTGGGAGGTTTTTGCAACCTTCTTTGACCATTACATGTGGCTGAAACCAGGGCTGTGCTCTTGGGCTTCGTCCTCACCAGAACCAACTGTATTGTGACATGGCTGTGCCTGCAGCTGAGACCAAGGAAAGCTTTCAGTGAGCTACTGCTTTGACAGAAACTCTTTAAGGCAAAGATATTTTTAATACATTTTTTCTTGTTCTTTAGTAGTCTTGCCCTGGTTTAGAGAAAGCTGAAGGGCAGCAGCATTTATTTGTTGTCCCTTTGCTTGTTCTCTCTTCTGCTGCAAAGCAACTGTCTCATTTAAGTGCACATTGAGGATGATTTTAAGATTTCCCTAGTAAAATTAAATAACTGGTGAGTGTTTATCTTTTAACTCTAATTTAAATCATGTATCAGACTCTAATGGAAGCTGATGAGGATGTTGTCTGCTGAAGAGCTTCCTGTTACAATTTATGTACCCGAATTGTCATGGATTTTATTTTTCTGGAAAAAAGAGACTGAACTGGGCCCCCAAGTTGAGTTGAGCTGTCTGTATAGTTTGGAGCTGATAAAGAATCAAGTTTGTAGTCCATCCAGAGGTGAAGAGGAGATGTTTATAATAAATGGATGAGCTGGCTTGGTGTTTCATGTCTGTGGATGGGAAAAGACTTTGGGTTTTCCAACTGGAAGAATTGAGTAGATGATACAGGCATATCAGGGCTTGGTGAGGGGAGTTTTGTGCAAGTACCACCAGAAAACATGTTGCTCCATTAGGCAGTCCACTGAAATAATTAGGCAAAGAGGAAATCTGCCTCTTCATGTGCAACTTTACTTCTGAGTTAAATTTATCTTCTTCCCTTTAGATGATCTTTGCAGAACATGACTGCAGAAGTCATTAGAAGCTCCAGAGATAAAAAACAATCAACCTTTGCCTCCCTCTCTCCCCTCCAAGAAAAACTCAACTCTAAAACACCTCCAAAAAGCCACAAAACATCCTTCCTTCTGTCCTGAGTTTCCTGCTAAGGTCCAGCTCTCCCCATCCTCAGCAGGAACACAGCCTGAGCAGCCCATCAGAGCTGAGAGGTGATGTACCAGTATGAGACTATTTCTGAAAGCAGAAGATATCTATAAGTAACCCCAAATTTAGCTTCAGACAGTAAATTTCTTAATTCCCTTCATGAACAGTTTCTTGCAGGAGTTAATTACATTTTAAAGAGATGATTGATTATCCTGATGTGGTTGAAACCACTGCAATTAAATATAAGAGCAGTCAGAACAGTAAAAGCAATATTAATATGCAAAATGCTCAAATAACCTTTTTTCCCCATCTCCCTCAAAGTGTTTCCACACCTACGTGTGCTTAGCTCTTTTTTTCCTCCCTTTTTTATTATAGTAGGTAATTAGCAAGCAAGTTAACTTGACAAACACAGCCGCTGTCTTCTACCCTGGCAGCTGTGATATGGATTTCAGTATTGATATATTTCTTCTTGAAATCTCAGCTGCACAACTTAAGTTGTTTAGTGGCTCTGTAGCAAACTACTTCTATCTGTTTGTATTTGTGGATTTGTGGCTATTGATTTGTTGGGGAAAATAAAAATTTCAGAGAGTAACTCTCCATTTAAAGAGTTAGGGGTCTCAGCTCTCCCTGGTTTACACCAGTTTTGCAGCTTTTGAGAATTCTCCCACTGGCTCTTTCTGATTCCCAATAGAACCAGCCTTAAAATGTTTTAGAAGTTTGAAACGGGTTCAGCTTTTAGCACAAAAAAGTTATTAATAAACAATATTAATAAACAAATATTGTTTTTAGCATTAAAGATGAGCCAGTTCCACTGAGCTCCATCAGTTTATTCCAGCTGGGAATATAGCTGACATGTTTGGCAAAATCCTACCTAAGACTCAATTAACCCACAGGAATGTTTGTGAGGTGGAACCCAGCAATGTGACCACAAGCTTTTCTATTTATATCTGCTGAAAGATTTGCTAATTGTTCTGCCTAATGGGGCCTTGTAGAGTCTGGAAAAGAAGTCTCATTTCCTGCTTCACACAGGCTTTCTGGTTTATTTTTTTTCTCCTTTGCTGTCAAAAACTCCCCAAACATCCATTAGTTTCATTTGCTATATAGACAATGAATTAATTTCCTTTTTTTTCACTGTCATTGTGCTCTCTGCAGATCTAATTAACAATACATAATCTCTCTCTATTCTCGATGCTTGTTACTTCTGTTCTCTCTTTCTTTATTATTATTATTTTTTTTTCCCACAAAGGATCCATCCCCAAAATATCCATCCCCAATCAAATTTCTCAAAATGACCTTCTGGAATGACAAGGCATTCACATCTTCTCCCCAGTCCATTGGGAAAGGGCTGTAAATACAGTGCTGGGATGCAGTGGTGGGATGGAGAGACATTGCATCTACTGATGGAGACTAAAACTCAACCATGCCCAACGCATGCCTCTGTTAGTTAACAGCTACTCCCATAAGCTCTACCTCACAAGGAAACTATATAACTGCCAGGATGATTTATGGGTTTCTATTGCTAAGCTTCCAGTCAGATAATTTTTCAGTGTCCACTTTTCTGCAGTACTGCGTAAAATAGAATTAAAATTTGGAATTCTCTTAGAGCCTTCACTTTGGGAAATGACTTATTTTAGGAAACAATTTCTTTTTGGGAAGTGGGCTGCAAGGGCATGGAGGGGTGCTCTGGAAAATGGTCTCTGCAGTCGGTGTTGGATCTGGTGGGGTTTTGGGTGTTGTTCCCTATGTATCCAGGTTTTGCTGGGGCTTGGATGTTACAGGGAGCAGCTGAAGTGGGGGTATGTGCTGTATGATTCAGCCAAAAAGCTGCCCAGGGAGTTGCAGGGGATCTGGGAAGAGAATTTCAAGGTTTTAGGTGTGAGCAGAGGAGGTTTTTTTGCAGGAAGGTTTTTATGGGAAGGTTGCTGGCATAATTCTGGATTGGCAGGATTATCCAGCTGGAGTCTAGCATATAATATTGTAAGGAGAAACTGTGAGGAAGTGGCAGAGGGGGAGGAAAGCCCACTTGTAAAACAGGGACAATTCAAGGGAACATCTTGGGCCATCCTGCCCTGTGCCTGCTAAATGTGAGTTTGTGATTTCTCTGTTCTTAATGTCCTGGCTGCCACACTGGAAGCTTTGGAAATGGAAAACCACACCTCAAGTTCTGTGGGCATAGCTAATAAATCCTCAGTCATTAACACAGGAGTGGGTGCTGGTGCGACTTTGTTCCTCCAGGCCAGTGGCAGAGGGATGCCAGGTCCTCTCTGGATGAGGCTCCATGCCTTCTGAAGCATCTGTAGCTGCTTCTCACCCTCTTGGCTGTCGCAAGGTGGGATTAAACCATGTTTACAAACCCAAAAGCATCACTTGGTACATCTCCAAGCTACTTTTCTGCAGTGGGTGATGCAGCAGCTCAGCCCCTCAGGGGACTGGTACACTGCAAAGTGTACCGCAACACCTCTCTCAGTATTTCAGAGCTCCTGCTGCCAGCAGCTAAGGGGCTGAGGGAGGGTGTGTTTTAGTGCAGAGAGACAGAGATTCATTACTGCTGCACTTTATTTGTGACAAAGGTGCAGAGCATCCACCGGCAGCAGGAGGCAGCTGATGGCTGCTCTGAAATGAAGCGCTGAGATTTTCCTGCTGGGAACTTTTTCAGCACATCACAGGGTGAAACTCTATCTTGCATGTTCTTCCTCAACCTCTGGTTTCTGAGCTCTTGTTATAACAGGGTGCCGACTCTTCTGAATATTTGATTAATGAAAACTGGCCTTTTGCATGGGTGCAGGGTGCAGTATTTTATCTGTTGTATTAGGTGCTGTGGTGAGCCCGGCAGCTCTGCAGAGATAGAGAATTATGCAACACAGTGATAAAGGATGAAAGGTGATGTGAAGTTCACAAGAGGAAGGAAGGAGTGGAAAAAAAAAAGGCAAAGCATAGACAAATGTGCCTGGGTTTTACAGCTGCTTGATATTCTTGATATAGCAGCTGCTTTGCAATTCTCATACACAAGCATCTCCCCTATGAGGAAAGGCTGAGTGAGCTGGGACTGTTCAGCCTAGAGGAGAGAAGACTAAGGGGGGACCTTATTACTGTTTATAAATATCTTAAGTATGGGATGCAGGGGGAAATGGCCAGCCCCTTTTCAGTGTCTGTGGAGACAGGACAAGGGGCAGCGGCTGCAAGTTGGAGCATAGGGAATTCCACACCAACATGTGGAAGAACTTTTACCCAGTGAGTGTGAGGGAGCCCTGGGACAGACTGCCCAGGGGGTGTGGAGTCTCCTCCTCTGGAGATATTCCAGACCTGTCTGGACACTGACCTGTGTGACCTGTCCTAGGGACCCTGGTTTGGCAGGGGAGTTGGACCTGATGATTTCTCGAGGTCCCTGCCAACCCCTGTGATTATGTGATTCTGTGAAGTGCAGCAGAAGCTCTGAAACACCAGATTGAAGGAGACAAATTTGCCTTAAGGATAAATCTTCATTTTATTTACATTTGTTATAAGCATGTGGTGAGCTACAGATTAAAAAAGAAACATTGTAGAGCTGCTTGGCAGTATTGTAACAGGCAAGCAGAAAGCTCTGGATGTAGGTGGCAGCTAGGATGGATGGGTATCCTTTCCCTATCCTTCTCTCCCCCTCCCTTTTGGAAAGCAAGAAATGCCTGGCTTAGATAAAATAAGTGTATAAATCGCTGTAAATGTGTGTAATATTTACAGTGCTAATTTGTAGTGTTGGATTTATCTCCTGCTTGGTGAAAGAGTCTTTGCTGCTGCCCTCCATGGCTGCCGCTTCCCAGTTTATATCGCTTGTTGTCATTTTTTATATCACTTGAAAGGCGACGTGTGAAAGTGGAATTTGTATCAACATGTTACAGCCTGGTTAAAAATAACTTTGGTGGTTATCCAGGTTTCCTCCTGTTTCCTGGGAGGAACAGAGGGCTTTCTCTCAGAGGAGTGGTTAATTGGGACTCTTGTCTACAGGTATGAGTTTATTCCAGGATTTAAAGTGAGTGATGTGGAGGTCTGGGCAAAGCAGAAGATGAAAGATAAAATGTAATCCTACTTTTTGAAAGTGTGCCCGGTTTCTAAACCGGGCTCTTCCTGGGAAGAGCTTAATGATGTTAAATGGCCTTTCCCTAAGAAATGTGATTCCATGGTGATTTGGAGGAACAAAACTCCCTTGACTTTTTTCTTTCACCTTTGTGAGAATTTGTGGTCCTGGTTTCCTCCAGACAAAGGGCAATGGCTTCCAGTTGGAGCACAGACAGTTCTGCACCAATATGCAGAAGAGCTTCATCCTGGTGAGGGAGCCCTGGGACAGGCTGTCCAGGGGGTGTGGAGTCTCTGTCGCTGGAGAGATTCCAGCCCTGTCTGGACACCAACCTGTGTGACCTGTCCTGGGGAGCTGCTTTGGCAGGGGGGTTGGACCCAGTGAGCTCTTGAGACACCCTCCAACCTCTGTGATTCTGTGATATCACTAAGAAACTATGCTGGTGGAAATGCTGATGGGCATAGGACAGGGTTGGAGGGCTGGGGCTGAAGGAAAGCGACCTGCTTGCACTGCGGTTTTGAGACAACTGTGACCAAGCTTTGATTTTTAAATACCTCTAGACAAATGAACATCTAAAACCTGTGTTATGTTCAGGTCTTGTTCTTTGAGGTGATATTTCTGAGACCAGCAAGACAGCACAGCTCCTGAGGTATCAGGTTAAACCATTTTACCTTGAACCCCACGTATGAATTATTCAAAGCTTCCTCATTAGTATTCATCCATATAACCTCACTTGTCACTCATCAAAGGTTACGTTTTCCATCTATGCCCAATTCTTCTTGTCCCTGTCTAGGTCTCCCAAACCCTTGTATTTCTTAATAAGCACTGAATTGCAGGGGGACAAATCGTTGTGTCTCTTCCCCCCTCTCCAACTTCTGCTGGTGCTGGAGCTTGTAATTTTTGTCCAGGTCTCCTAAATGCCAAGCCAGTGGCAATGCAAGCTGCTGTAGTTAAACCTGTGAAGGACATGGACAAGCAGTTTGCTGGTGAGTGCTTTAATTCCTGAGTTTACACTCTGCAGCTGACTCCATCAGAAATCAAAGGGTACAGACTGGAGTGCTTTTTGTCCCATCAGGACTGGAGAGAGAAGTAATCTGGAGGAGGAAGCAGTGAGGGACAGGCTGGTGGCAAGTGATTGAAGTAGGAGGTGATGTGCAGAGGTAGGGACAGATGGAATGTGCAGGTGTTCAGCTGCCGAGGGCTTGGCAGGGAGCTGGGAAGACTTGAGACTGTTTTACTAAGAAGTTGCAAGTGTTCAGACATGGCAGATTTTAATAGTTTGCTTTTTTCCGTTGTTATTTGGAAGTTGTGTTCTACATGTGCCTTACACACATCAGATGCTTGAAAGCCCCTTCTTGCAAAGCAGCCAGGTGGTGAAGAGGAGCTTCTGGGGTCTGTGGGTGCTTCCCACAGCTTCAACTTGACTTTGACTGTGCCCATCTGGTTTCTTTGCTCTTGGTTTGGGTTTTAAACTCCTTTTAACATTTATCAGTGTTCAGTAAGGAAGGATTTCTTCTCAACTGCTCCCCAGAGCCTTAGCAAGGTCCCAAATGTGGTGGAGAAGGTGGCAGGAAGGGAGATGGTTTCAAGGAGGTGCAGGCACTCCCCAATATGATGAAGGCCAAGAGGAGCAGGAAGGAATCCATGCAGTAGGTTTTCATGACATCCTACACATGTGATAGTAACTCAGACACCACCCAGCCCTAGGCATGTGTCCGGGCACAGGCGTGGGTTGTGAATGGGAACAGTGCTCCAGGCAGCTGAAATGGGGCTTCCAGCTGTCTCTCCTGGGAATCCTTCGGGGGCCTTTGGAGGACCCACAAAAAGCCCCAGGAAAGGGAAGGCTACGAACAGCATGTTCAGACTTTGCCTGTTTGTCTGCCTTCACTTCCCCAGCAGTTTTTGAAGCTTTTCCGTGTGCATCTTAACAAGGAGTCCGAGGGCTTAAAATTCCCAAGAAATTTTGTCAGAAGAAACAGTTGTCTAGAAGAGGGAAACCTAACAGCCATCAGGAAAAAAATCTCCACAGACAAGCAGGAGACACAAACCTTTGTTTTTCCTTGGAACACATCTTTGCTGGCCCCAGGAGGTGAAAACCCATGCCCCGTGGCTGTGCCTTTAGCAGAGCTGGGAGTGTGTAGTAATGGAGGGAAGTGTTGAGCCAGGTCAGGCTGTGTGCTCTGGGGTTGTGGGGGCAGAAAGACTGCAGGCAGAGGGAAGCTTTTGGCAGCTGGAGAAGACCTTTCTGTCTCATCCTGCTGAAAGGATAAAGGGAGAAAAACCCCACTCTCCATCCACTCAACTTCCTTCAGTCGTGTTCAGCTTCATCCTGAATCTGGATTGAATGCAAGTAGTGCATCCAAGCTAATTATAAAATTAAAACCTTTTAGGAAATAATGAATTTACATATGATAACTACAACTTGTTTAAAGGTCACTGGGTGCAAGCTGTTTAAAAATCTATTAAAGATCTTGTGCCGTCCTCAAGACTGTGTGATCAAGCTGTTTGCTCACTTGGTTGCAGGCTTTTCTGAGCTATTCAGGTTTATTCTTGGGTAAGTGGCAGCAGAAGGGGACTTTCCAGTTACTTCTATTTTAGCATTTCACCATTTCATGTGGAAGCTGATGTTTCAACCTTGATTGCTGTTGCGGTGGTGACACTGGATTTTTTTTCATTGCTGTTATGGATATACAGTAAGAAATCTACTCTGCTGATGATGTCAAAGCAAGCAACACATTACACAAAGCAACATGTTTGTGTCCAAACTGAAGCTCAGCAGACCTACACAGGGACTTCTCACTTCCTGCTGCCAGATCTGTCCCTTCTCCTACCCTGGGTCACTTGTTTCAGGTCTCTGTTGCAGGAGTCCTGTATCTGGTAGTCTCTTCCATGCTGAATTTGGACCCGTTCTTGTGTTTGTTAGAACTGTGACAGCAAAGCTGTCATGGGTAGAATGAAGAGCTGGGGCTGGACTGGAGAGTCAGGGTGGGCAGCTTGTCCCATGTAACTTCCAGACTGACACCTCCATAGCAGGGAGAGCAGAGAAAGCAGCAGCTGGACATTGGATGCCTGAACCGGTGACTTCTGAGATTTGATTCCAAGAAATGGATGCTCTTAATTAGGGCAGAGGAATTCCTAATAACAGGAACTTGTGAAGAGTTGAATATCCCCCTTGCAACCTATGGTTTAGCTGCCTTGCCTCCCACCCATCTCCAGGGCCATGCCACTGTGTTTTTCCTCTCCCTCTGCCACAGTGTAGCTGGTGGAGATGTGTCAGCAGGGACCAGCTGAAACCTGGCCCTGCTGCTCCATCACAAGTCCAAACCTGTGACATCTGAGCAACTTCCAATTTTTTTCCCCCAGAATCAGCTGCTATTATCCCAGCTTCTCTGGCTGAATGAACCGACACAATTTATTAAATTAGCCGTTTGTTATATCCCTTGTACACCAGGGAAAGCAATTTCGTAGACTAATGACTGCAAGGCCCCTCACAATAGCAGGAGTGAACTCTCCCAGCTGCAGCCAGCCTTGCTGAGGATGGTGTCACCAGTGCTGGCACCGCGTGGGCAGACACGGCAGCACTGGTGACGTAGAGCAGCTGCCCTTCTCTGACATAAAGCACCTGAACATGGGTCTCGCATCAGATCGAAGATGTCCCTTAGGCTCTGAAAGGGGTTGTATTCTTCCCTTCCACCTTCCACCCCTGTGTGGTGCCACTGGGCTGGTCACCATTTGAAAGAGGGGCTGTGGCTTGTGCAGTAGATGGTGGTGGGACTTCTCCCCAAACCACATCCATTGGAAAGGAAAACCAGCCTGGGTCTGAGGGAAGTGTTCTCCATCCCTCCCATGCTCACAGAAAGATGCCCTTGAAGACAAGAAATTAGAGATTGAAAAGAGAAAAATATAATTTTATAAATGTAGGATACATGAGGAAGTGTGGAGAATGATGTGGTAATGTCAGGAAATGTCTTTCCTTGAGGAGGAGGGAAGGATCTGTGTGTTGGTCTGGAGGAGATGGCAGCAGGGAGGCAGCACTTATGCTACTGGGACTATGTTGCTTTAACATGGAGTTTGGCTCCTCTGATACAGCAACTGCCCCTATGTTGCTCAGCTATTTAGAGCAAGAGGGAAGGTAAAAAGTAGGTGGCTGCCAACCGCTGCACCCTGCTATTCTACTCCTCCAGCCAGCCATGAGGTGTCATCCTCCTTCTGTAGCACCCATGAACTTGCTTTTTTTTTTGTTCTCAGAAGTCTCCAGAGATGGTAGCTCTAAAAATGATGCCTTATCCTGGGTCTTGTCTCTGCAAGTAGGTGGAGTTATGAATTGCATCCCTTCTAGAAAGTCAACGGGTTCCTCATCTACTGAGGCACCAGGATATTTATGGAGCATCTCACTGCATTTCTGTCAGGATCCTTTCTCCTACCATACATGGTAGAAATTTTGAGCTTGGCGTGCAAGAAAGATTATAAAGTCTGCACAATAAATCTGCTCGGATTAAAGCCATGGCTCTCTTGTGCAAAGCCTTTTTACTGCTCCCAGCACCGAGTAAACACAAAGCAAAGTCAAAGCACAATGATATTTTGGAACAACTTGGGGGTGATGCATAATGCTGAGGAAGCCCACACAGTCCATGTCGGAGCCAAGCCGCAGGAGATGCTAAGCCCTGACAAATGGCTGGGCTTTTTTTCCTATGAGCTACAGCAGAGGATTCCTGGCAGTGCTTCAGGTGGTCTGGTAAGCGCTTTCCGATAGAGGACAGTGTTGCACAGTCACACTGGCTGCTTATTAATTAGAATTCAGAATCCAAAGTCATAATGTTATCTAGTTTAAAAAATCCTGGCCCAGTTCTGTAATGGGCTTACTTCTCCTGTTTAAATTCTTGCTGTTGTGGTGTTTGATCCCAAAGCACCCCCGCAGTGGGAAGCATGCTGTGTTGGGCTCTCTGGCATCTCTTCCCACTGTTGCTTCTTCGCCCCTTTTTTTGGTGGGTCCCATGAAATGTTGCTGTTGGACAAGGAGGATGATCATATTGAGAGGGAAATGTGCCAGAGGACATGATGGCTACCCAAAGAGCTGGGGGTGGCTGAGCAGGTGTACCTACATGCCTGGATCTGCAGGCAGGGTGCAAGGCAGGGTGCTCAGACAGTAAAGCCTTACAAGAAGCTCAGGCTAAACAGCCTTGGGATTACCTGGTCTGAAGTTATGTTCCCTGCTAGCATGGATCGTGGTCCGGCCCTTTGGACCATCTGAGTATTTTGCCTGGCAAACTCTTTGCTGTCGCAGAGACCCCGAGCATCCTCCTTTTTATCTTCTGGGGCATCTTGGTGGTCTCTTCAGTAAAGTCTTTGGGGATTACAGACCCTGGGGAAGAGGGTTTGTCGTCTTATCCAGGGAGATATTCTGTAGGCCTTCTGTGGGCTTTTCAGACGCAAACACCCGTTGCAAGGATGTGTGTGATTGCCAAGGACAGTATTGGTAAGGGAAGGGACTCCTGTTCTTGCCTCTTTAGAGTGGACTGAGGAGTTAAATTAGCAAACTAATGCTAATTTATTAGCAGCTAAATTATCTGCTTGTGACTCTGTGGCATGAACAGCAGCCTTCATGCCTAGTGTTGGGGTCTCACACTTTTTAGGAGCCCGGGTGAGTCCTGCTGTTGAGAGGATGCTTGTCTCTCTCTCAGACAGTGAGCTGGTCCAAATTTTAACCAGAAAGTAGCTGGCTTTTTCTGGGAAGCGGTTCCTGCAGCATCCACTCACCCTTAACCTGGAGGGACGGGCACCATCAGTCACTGCCAGATCCCTGGGGAGAAGCCAGTGACATCTGGCACGGGATCAGATACTGCAGCAGATTTCCATCCCAGCGTGTTTTTGGCTGTAGCATCAGAAAACTGGGGAAAACCTCTTGATAAATAGGGCAAATAGATGCTGCCAATAAACCCCATAAGCAACCAAGCCTTTTTTATTGCATTGCAAGGCCACATTTTATTGGTGAATTAATAGGAATAACAGAACTATTTTAGTGGTTAACTGGGAACAGTATATTAGTAGCAGGATTAATAAGTGTGGAGTGACAGGAGACTTGTAAGAGTGGGAAAATGAGATACAGTATTTATCCCTTGTGCAAAATCTCTTTTATTATTAAAGACATTTGGTTAACTAGGGATAGATTTAATACTTCAACTCTATTTTTTTATTGGATAATTAGAAGTGAGCAATCCCAACCCTGGGACAAGGACAGAAATTTAAAAAATCAAGGAAGTAGTGAAAGAAAAAGAGAATACGTAGTGGGTTTGGGGTTTTTTGCCTTTTGATATATCTGTTTACATAGCCAGGCACAGTGTAAAACTTTGGAGCAGGTGGAGGGGCAGCTCCTTGCTCCCTCCACAGTTGCGTGATGGGAAAGGTCTTATTTCATTTCAGTTTCCCAGATAAAATCATGTATCAAGCATAATAAATATAAGGTTTGATTTTTTTTTTTTTTCTTCAAAGAATCAGAATGAGATTTAAAAGCTGGGAGTTGGACTTCTGAAAGACTTGGGAAATACTAAGTCTTGATGAAGGGCACATGGGATGCCAGCATTTTGGAAGGGGTTGAAATGTAACCTGTGCTTCCTTAGGCTAATTGTGCAGAAAAAGAGCCTAGAGCTGCAGTTTCCTCCCCAAAACGGTGTGGCTGACTATGGAGCCATCTTATTTCCCCTGTTTTTTATTATCAGCAAAACTTTAATTACAGCTTACCTACCCCCTTCTGCCCACGTGTACAATGCAATGAATTTCCAGTCTCCCCATGCAATCTGCATCTCAAACAGCGCAGTGCTCCGGCAATGGACGTTATTGATTCCTTGAAGAAATTATAACAGCGTTTGTTCCAAGGAAAACAGGAACACAGAGGCATACCCACCTGCCTGCCAGATATTAAAATGTCCCCTCTCTCCACCAGCACTTGCTTGTCTCTGCTTTATTGAGTGATGCAATTCCAGGTTAGAGACCCAGTACAATTATTTCGAAGTGATTGATGGGAGTCAGAAGGAGCAGAAGCAGGAACAGGGGTTTGGATTGAGTTTGATTCTTGACTTCTCCAAAAACAGAAGCAGATTTTATTTGGGATTCCCCGACTTGGGGCTGTAGGATTATTTTAAACTAGTTTAAATACAAAATCTATTTGTAGCATTTATCTGCTTGTTCTGTTCGAATATCTGGAACAGATGTGGCTGTGAACAGTAATTAAAGGTGGAATCAATGGATTCTTAGCTGTTGGGAAGGGAAAAAATAGCTTGAAATGGAATAAATGCAAAATTTGAAAAGTACTCTGTCAGATTACTGCTGGCTTAAAAACACATACAATGGAATTCATTAAGAGAGTCCGAAGGTGGAAATTTACTTCTCACTTACAGTTTGTGTCAATTTGTCATTAATATTCAATGATTTAATGACAAATTGAAACAAACTGTAAGTGAGAATCAGCAGCAGTTAACTGCAGCAGCATCTGGCTGAACTCAGATGAAGTTCTGTGTGCTTCCACACACTTAATGAAGAAGGCTTCCCAAATACCTTAAATTCATAAGCATGTTGGCCATATTCTCAGGTCTTGTGAACCAGTTTAAAACAAAACCAGGAGAGCTGTACCCATTAACGCCCAGTGCCCATCGTCCCACGCTAGAAGATGCTCAGTCCCAAGGTGTAACCCAGTGGGTGCAGTGCTGGTATATGGGAACTTCCTGTTACTGTCCAGGAAAAAATTAGCTAAAATGCTATGAATAGGGGAAAAAATTAACAGTTCAGGTGATTAGTGAAATGCAAAGTCTGTGACTTTGCTGCTGTTAGTGTGGCGATGAAGGGATGGGTCAGAAGGGTGATGTGATTCACTCAATCAGTGAGCACCCAAAGCATCGCTGCAGTTGGCTCCTGCCTCCTGCTCCTTCCAAAAATGAGCAGGACTCTGCAGGCACGTGGTGGGTGAGGTGTAAAACTGTGTTGGGGACCACATCACAACTCTCCAGTGTTTGTCCTAAGGAAGAAAAATGTCCCTGTTCTCTTACAGTGCCATGTATTGTATGTTGATAACGATGATTTATCTCCTGAGTTAAGCTGGAGGAATATTAAAAGGCTGTAATTGTTGGAGAACAAGCCTGATTTTAAACGTGCTGCATCGTATCCACCTCCATGAGGAGGAGGAGAACTAACTTCTTTCTTAATCTGTGCCTTGCTATAATCTGTCCTAAAACAGCCTCCTGCAATGCTATAGGCTGGGACAGCTTTGTAAAAAATAATTAAAAAAACCCACAAGAATTCAGGAGTGAGGGATGTTAGTTTATTTTGCCAAAAATATCTTGAAGAAGAGGGGAAGGTTGGTGTGGGTCAGGCTGTCCCTGCCAGCCTACATCACCAGAACATCAGCTGGGGCATGGGGCGCACAGGAGCGGTGGTGTGATGCTGTCCTGGGTATTTCAGCTCCACACTGGGATGTACATTAGGTCCAGGCTGTGCCTGTTACTCCCCATCAGATGCTGCTTATACAGGTGAGAGTATTAGTGTATATTTACCCAATGGTCCTGCCTGGCCTTGCTTGTTAACGGTGACTAAAGGCAGGAACAGGGGGCTGGGTTTGGCCCAATACACACCCCAGTTTGCTGAGAAATTAATCCAGCTTCCTTCCATTGTGTGATTCTTTTTTTTTTCCTGTTTTAATTTTCCCCCCAATTTATGCAGTGTCTCTGTTCAGTTCTCAACCTGAGTGAGACAGGGTTAAATGTACGGAGTTTTCAGTATTCTTGGGAACTGCTGATGTAGGAATGGCTGGGTTTAAGTGGATTCTGGTGAGTATGGCTTGGCTTTTTTGGGTTTGATTTTTTTTGGTTTTGATTTTTTTGGTTGTTGTTTAATGTAAGCTGTGATTCTTGGCTGTGGCACTAGATGGTGTTTAACTAAACAGGAATGGGGAGATAAACTGGAATCCCAAACAGAAAGTCGTTGGGTTGAATAAAGGAGTCTTATGATTCAGGTGTTACCCAAGTGAATGAGCACTGCTTTCTCTGCTCTAAAATTTGTTTGAAAAATCCAGGTTTCAGCATCCCTTTTATTCTGAAAATCAATAGCACTGACATGTAACCTGTTCTTAAAAAAAGAAATATAAAAAAATTTAGATTCCACCTCAGCCCAGTCTTCAGCCCTTATATAATCAATACTAATAAAGGAATAAATCTAACAATAAACCTTACGGATTCCAAGAAAATGAAAAATATCATGCCTGGTTCCCTTGAGGAATTTCAATTTATACTAACTCTTAAAGAGGAGGAAAATATTTCTCAAAATGAATTACACTGTCCTTGTCCAAAAGGTTCCCCTCAGCGTGCATGGTATATATGTGAGCATAAACCCTGCTGTAAACAAGTGCCAGGTGGAGTGCAGTTCCACCAGCTCGGCTCTCCAGGGCTGTCTCTTCTAGGTGAGATGGAAATTGGGTGCTGTGTCTTTGTAGCAAGAACAGGACGCGTGAAGCCACCTGATGAACAGACCTGGGAAAAAACCCCAAAGCAAATTAATAACAACAACAACAACAAAAGCAAATTCCTCCCATCCCTTTCTCATGCCAACATTCCCCAAAAGTGCTTCAGGATGCTTAAGCCAACCCAACTCAATTTGCCTGCTGGCACTTTGTGCACTCCCTTGGTGTATAATCCAAAAATAGCCATCATGAGGACTTATCGAGGAAAACCATTTACAAAAATCATACAAGAAGTGTGTATTTTGGCAAGGTCAAGTGTTTTCCCATGTGCTGATGCTGTTTAATACCTTCTGTTACACTGTAAACCCCAGAAAACTCTGGATTTGGTCCGTCTCAAATTAAGTTCTGAAGCTCTGGTAAGCAAAATGTGCACTGAGGTTAAAATAAGCGGTTAAAACAAAGTGATTGATCCTTCTCAGCTGGATCTCAGACCTGAAATACACCTACAGTGATAGAATTAGTGGCTCTTCTATTTTCCTCTAGGTTTACCATTACTAAATGTTTTCTAAACCCCAGCGTATGAGGATATGTGTACAGCTGGGATTAGTCATCTCAGTACCTAGAATTAGCACAATTTACCCCCAGTCATTGTTATGGAGAAGCACTTACAGCACTAGATGCGTTCTAGTATTCCTTGTCATATTCTGAAAGAACAGAAAATAGCTGAAAACAGCAATATTAAAAAGAAATGTTAGAAAATGGAACGTCATCTGCAGTGAAGCCTTGGTGGCAGGGTGCTGGAACTGTGGGGCCACCACCCCTGTTGTTTTTGGGATGTCTGCTCTGAGTGTGCCACTGTGACCATGAGTGACAGCTGCTGTCACCTGATAGGTAATTCCAAGCCCGTTCCATATGAAAAGCAATCACTGGTGGCCACAGTGGACTCTTACACCCAGCCACCCTGGATGACTTTGGGCTTCCTGTGTGCAGGTATCACTATCATTCCTAGCTTCCCTGCTTGTACCTATCCTCCTGTTTCTTCTCCCCATCCTTGCAGAGGGTTGCTGTGTCCACCTCGTGGCACCAGCAAGGGACAGGTTCCCCAGGCTTGGGGTTGCCTTGTTGCTTCTTGGGCTAGGAAACGGGCAAGCAGCTCTTCCTATGGACCAGAGTATCTAGTTTCATGTCCCATGTGTATTTGGGTGCCTGCAGTGTCAATGTAAGGCTGTGTATGCCCAGACAGAAGTACTCAGGGTTGCCCATCCATTGTTTTTTTCCTTGGTAGTGTCCTTGTGAGCACATTGCCCTTACATTAGGCTGTTTCTTGTAACTCTCCAAATGCTCCATGTATGTGAATTACACGTGAGGTTACTTCTATGGGGTGGTGACCAGATGGCTCAGTGACAAAGCTGGGAGCAGTGTATGTAGCTCCTGGTACAGCCCAGGAGCTGGCAGCCTTTGATATGGTCAGTGGTTTGAGAAGATGCTACTGGCCAAAACAAACAGTGAAGTGTGGGGATTATGATGTGGGAGCAGACCCTCTATCTTGACGTTAGTGGGTTTTTCCAATAGCCTGACTCTTCCTGTGCTGATGTAAACTGTCCCCCAGCTTCAAAAGACCTGTTTAATCATCTCTTTCCTCTTTCCTATTTCATTAGCACTTTACACATTTACGTATGTTGTTTTGCATGACTTCTATCAAGTCAGTGTTTCTTCCCCTATAGCTAGAGAAATCAAGTGATGCCTGAAATATATTATGCTCTTTGATTAATATTAAATGTGGAGAACAAATACATTTGGAAGATCTTTATCTTCTGACAGGTCCCGTTGTTTGTGGTGCTGAGGCCAGGGCTTGTGACAGCTCCTCAGGGACACGTGGGGTCTTCTTCTTGTTCTCTCCAAAGTTGTTATGATTGAGTAAAGCAGAGATCTTTGCTCAGTGTTGTGTTTTTGGTGGTTTGGGTTGGGTTTTTTTAGTATGTCTAATATTTTAGGTATTTCCTGGTCCTTTAATGTCTCACACTTATTAAGTTCTGTGATTGCTGCTTTTAGTTTATTTATAAAAGGCAACAAATGACTACTGTTAAGGTTCTATCCACCATCTCTCTGTTTTTCTTGATACAGCAGAAAAAGGCTCCGTTGCACTTTGGTCAAGGTTAGCTTTGTGTGTAGTTCAGAACTATCCAGTATTTTGCCCAGAGTGGTAACCAGGCAGCTCTAACAGCCCTACTTTACTGTATTTTAGATTAATCTCATATTCTTTGGGGATGACAAATGTGAGGAGGAAAAAGGTATTTTTGTGAATGAAAGATGTATTAAGTGCATATGAAAAAAATGTAATGCTCACACAAGGTTCTGCAAATCTGCTATTTTCTGACCAGAAATAGCTTCTTCCTGCTTGCAGATGGCTTTAAATACGAGCAGTGGTATTACCGCCAGTGATTACGTTTTGCTGTTGTGTCTCTTTTTTTCACAGCTTTTTGTGGCATTCTGTGTCCAACTGTGTACTCAGTGAGGTCAGGGAAGCGCTGTAGCTGTGAGTAAATATTCCAGACTTTCAGGAAAGCCTGGAGAATTGTTAAAGAATGACAGCAGGGGGGACTGGGAGCATAGCACGCTCCTGGAAGCATTGACCAGGGCCAGAGGTTATCAGAGAGGGAAGAAAGGATACTTGACAGCAATAAGTACTAATGCCTTCAATATGTTTTGACCTGACAGTCTGTGATGCTGCTGTTGATGAATCAATAGTATCTCCCTGAGATGGGACTGACCTTGGGCACGTTTGTGTGATGTTTGGTGCATAACCCTGTCCAAGGTGGGCAGGTGAATTGCATGCATCACTAACTTATGCTTCCATTAAGCTGTGCTAGCAATTAAAACCAACCAAAACCAAAGGTTCAGATTAAACTTGGATGTGTCAGAGGGACTAGGGGAGAGGGGACCACCCTGTGCCACAGGGAGGAACTGAAGGCAAAGGCTGGAGGTGCTCCCACCCATTGCTTCATTTAATTTCCACTGCTGGACAGCAAATTGGTGGAGTTTTCATGAGGGCTTCAGAAGGCAAGCAGTGTTATCCCTTAGAGCAAATCACCTCTTCTTACTGCTCACCTTTGCAAGTTATTTGTAAATGAAAGAGGGTTGGTTTGGTTCTTATTTTGGCCCATACTAGAACTGCAAAGTTAAATCAGTGCTCAGCCTCTTCACTCTGTGGCCTCCTGCAAATTTCTCTGTAAAGCCTTCACATGGGATGGCCTCTCCAGAGGCTTCACATGAATCACAGAACAAAACGAAACCTGACCTTATGCCATATGTATTTTTTATGACTCGATCTTGTCTTACTAGGCTCATCTCCCTACCTTGCACCAGAAATAAACTCTGGCAGATGCTTCTTAGTAGAAAGAGGAAGATGTTGTTCCTTCAAGGTTTGGTGATACCATCAACCTTGTACATATATTTGACCCAAGCATGAGCTTGGGTCAAAAATAAAACCATTTCTGAGCTCTGTTTTAAGCGTGGCTTAGCAGAAGCCCAAATGCTTGGCGGCAGTTGAGCATGGAGGGAAGGGGTGCTGCGATGGGGCTAACAGCGTGGTGCTGCTGTTTCCGCTTGGCATTGATGGTAATCGGGTTGGGCAGATGTCTCCAGCAGCTCCGGCTAATGGGTTGCCGCACTGGGCAGGGACCAGACCTTAAAACTCTTTCTGCTCCATAGCAAATGTAGAGACCTGAGTGCATGGAAAAATAAAATCAGTCCTGTATTTAGCATTATTATTGAATTCTGCCCTCATTACTAAATCAACAAATTGTTGGGGCTTTACCCTTGGAAGCTGGCCTTCTCTGTGTAAGGTTGATTCTGGTTTGTTGGGGGGGAGGTTTGTTTCCCCCCCATTTCTTTTGTTGGAAATTGCTATTTGTTTGAAATCGCTATTTAAATTATTGATAAGATCTTAAAACTAAGCTAATTCACTTCAATTTATCCAATAGACAAAACTATTTATAATTAACGGAGAAGCAGAGGTCACTTCGGTGTATAATAGCTGCCAAGCCAAATGAATAACAATTAGGCAGTTTTTTATGCTAAGCTAAAAATTATGCAAAGACTACCTTCCAAATAGCCTTGAAGTGATTAGCAAGAGATTCAGGTAGCAGGCTGTGGGGAAGGAGGATAGAAATCTGCGGAGAAGGGGTCCTCAAAACTGTGCACTTATTTATCCGGTTAGACTAGCTGTGTTGGCACTGGAAACAAATGATCTTTTAAAATAAACCTTATCTTTAAATCATAGTGACAGCAGAAGCTATTGTAAGAACATGACCATACATAATTGAAGAGGACAAAGGGTGAGGGTTTTACACAGAAAGAAGAGGATCGGAGCAGTGGCTCGCTTCATCTGTCAGTGTTGTGCCTGGGCAGTTCCTTGTGCTTAGCTCGGGTGGAGACTACTGCTATCACTTACATAACCTTTTGTTTTTCTTATATTATTATTTTATGTATATTTATATATATTATTTCTTTTATATATATTAAAGGTGAGGAAAATAATGTCTCTAAAACATCCTCACTGCACTGCTCTAGGTTCCCTCAGGGGCCTTGCGTGCTGTTTGAGGAAGCAAGGCATGAAGGCGCGGCCTAGTTCGTGCGCCGTCTGGGTAATGTGCTTTTGTTTGCACAGGGCGGTTTTATTACTGTGAAACAATGAAGAAAAAGGAAAATTAACATTGGCTGAGCTACAGAGTTATGGGATCAAAGCTGAAACAAGTGTAAAAAGTAGCACTGATTGCATAATGGAACGATAAAAAACGCTCCTCACTTTTGCTTGCAGGACATAATGCCAGCTCGCAACGCGGTATAATTAGATTGCCGTGTTGCCCCTTGTAAAACTAGAGAGAAAAGAAATGTGGGGGTGCATTAAAACTTCTTTCATTTTCTAATGCCTTTAGAGAGCTATTGGGCATAGAGGACTCACTCTGGCAAAGAGCTCTAGTGAGCTATTAGGTTTTTAACTATTTTATAGGGAGTTTTATTGTTGCCAGGCCTAGTTTTTCAGTGCAATGACTTTGTCCTCTCTCCCCCTTCCAGTCCGTCTCTCGTTTATCAATCTTACAGATAACATCCTCTATAAAGATAAGTCCAGGCTCTTAGGAAGCCCCGTGTCCTGCTGACATCCCCTTTCTTCCACCTGCTTTTTTTATTTAGCAAGTTTCACATGACTTCTTTTATCTGATGATCTCCTGATACAAATGCCTTGTCAGCTCCAGATCCTACAGACAACAGGAACAAAACCTTGTCGTGCAAGGGAGTGGACACTGGACCAGGTTTTAGTGGAATACAGGAGAGGAAAGCAGGGATACTTTTAGGTCAGAAGATGACCTTTCCTAAACTGTTATCCACAAGCAAAGACCTCGTTCTTGTTTCCCGTTAATTACCATAATTATTTTGCTTCCCATTAAGACCATAAGGCTAAAATTCAAGCAGTCAGAAAGGAAGGATCGAATACTGAAAAGCAGCTTCATCCTCTGGGTGAAGCTGATGAAATTTACTTCTAGAAGAAGACAGCTTTTGCCAAGGACAAATGGATGCAGAAATCACTACATTGCCGTGGGTTGATTAGAATTGGGCCTTTTCAAAGAAAAACAATATTACTTATTAGTGGACCTGCCAAATTTTGTCTTGGCTCAAATTTTTTAAAATCTGTGGAAATGTCAGAGCTGCTATAAACGTGCAGAGCTGACAGTGATAAGTTGTGTGTATCTCTAACCAGGAGTTTTAAAATGATGCATAGGGAGAGCCGCTGAAAGAAAACTTGCAAAGTGATATGAGCAAGAAAAATGTTCCTGATTTAATGCTCTGGTAAAAAAAGAAAGTTGAAACTTCCCTGTGTTTATTGTTTTTATGGCAGCAGGAGTTGTAGGCTTAGCTGGGAATTAAGGATTGATCATGAATGTCAGCATCCATGATGAGCCCTCCGAGGCTTCCCAGGCAGCTTGGGAGTGTGTGCTACCAAAACCACACTGAGAAAAAGATAGGATGCTGACCTGGTAAGTGAATGTGCCTTAATGTGTCCTAGTTTCACCTCTTTCACCTGTCTCAGGTTTAATTGCCTCTGACTGCTCTCCAGAGCAGTGTTTTGGGGTCTATGATAAACAAATCTATGCTGCTGTAGAAAGACCAGGACAAACCTGTCTGGTTTCCTCCCAGCCCAGCCATCCCTCCTGAAAGCTGGCCCTTGGGACCTGAGATGACTTTGCTTCCAAGCCTCTGCAGCAGTTTCTGGGGCTAAAGCTGGTCTGCAATGTCTGCAGGCTCTCAGAAATGTCTCTATGACTTTTCCTTGGTCTTAATAACAAAGTTCACAACATTGTTTTGGCACTAATGGAGACCTCAGCTGAGCATTTCTGTTTAGATCTGCATCTTGAAGAGATCAAGAGGAAACTTGTTTTAGCTCCCTGGGTTACGGGACTTTTAACAGGTTGTGTGCTGAGCTGATAGAATAAGGCTGGACCATGCAGTTCCACACATTTCCAGCTGACCTAGGCTGATATGATCAGTGTATTAAATTAAATTCAATACCTCAAATATCTGACAAGACACTGTGAGGAACCTCTATTAGACTTCAGCTCACACAGGTACTGTGTGTGTGTGATTCTACATGCATGTGTATTCTACAGCTTTTATATATTTGTCTAATATATCTATGTGGTTCAATCCCTGCTATTCTTAAGTTTTATCTAAACCTGTGTGGTGACTGTTGCTGCCTGCAGTGCAGCAGTTGAGCGGTGTATTTGTGAGCATCTAGAAGACAACAAAAAGAAAAAATAATTAATAAGAAGTTGTGTCAAACCCATTCAGTTTTCATTTGTTGCAGCAATGAACTGTGTGGGTAGTGAGATGGTTTCACATAGCATTACCAAAAGCAAATGTTTACAGGGTAAGTACATAACCTGCTGGAAAACTATTCCAGCACTGGAATATACGTTGTAAGCACAGCTTGCTCTGTGGAGTGGATGAGTGAAGGGCCAAGAGGACAGGTTTGGTGCAAAATAGAAGTTAAAAAATAGCCTGTTATGACTGAAAACTGAACAATGTGGTCTTAGAACAGAGTATGATGATCAATGGTTGGACTCGATGATCTTGAAGGTCTTCTCCAACTGTAACAGTTCTATGATTCTATGAAGGGATCTTCCAACTGAAGAGGGTAGGACTAGAGTGTATAGGACTAGAAAGAATGAGGGTTAAATTGATAAACCTGGTTGCATAAGTAAGCCCAAAACTCACACAAACCCAAATAAACAGCGAAGCATTAGAGCAGATCTGTTGTACATCAGAGGAGCTTGCTCAGCAAGGCGAGGATCATGGGGACATGTGAAGATGATGCTTGCTTTTTTCTGTCTAAAGCAAAAAATAATGCTGTCACCCAACCAGGGACTGGGGTCCTGCTCCCTTTTTGCCCCTGTACCTCTACCTTGGCCACCAAGGTCCCTGAGTGACTGAGCAGTGTGACCCATGAGTTGCAGCAAGACGGTGGCAGTGCAGTAGGCAGGAGGTGTGGGAATTGCCCTGGCTGTGCGCAGGTTAGGTCCAGGCAGAGAGATGATGCTTTGGGATGCAAACTAATGACCATGTAAATTCCTGGGAATGGAGTATTTCTACAGTGGTACTAAACATGAGAGGAAACACTGGAGAAATTCGAATGAAACCTTAAAAGTGAAAATGTCTCTTAATTGTTTGGTGGTCAAACAATCAACCCTCCAGTAAAGAGTTTCCCTTCGGTCTTGTTTGGCCCTGTCTTCCTGAGGGAAAAATCTGAGCTTTCAAGCATGAGTGACAAAACTGTCAGTGGTTTGTAGGTTTGTGTGAAAGGACTTGCTTTGGGTGAATAAAATAGCTCCTAAAAAGAGGAACTCAATGCCAGTTTTGGGGAGGTTTTCTTTATGGTGACAGTTTAGCAGTATAGGAAACGGTCTAAGGAAAACAATTTTAAGAACGTGCATTAACATGTTAATTATTACACTGTTTCTGCACTAAATCACCTAAGTTTGCTCAGAACATAAAGCCTAGTGCTCAAGTGCTGCTGGGTAATCAGCTTCCAGAAACAACCAAAGATGACTTTTTTATTTATGTTTGATGTTTCTTGCTAATTTAAATGTCACAGCTCATATCTATGTCTCTGTTACCTCAAGGGTAGGCTACTCATGTGTGAACTATAATAGAGCTGCATCTCAAACAGACTTGAAAAGGTACTTCAATGTGGAATGCCTCTGTTTACATTTAAAATGATATATTATTATTTATTATTTATATTGCTGTAATACCCAGCAGCTCCAGACATCTATTAGGAAGCCTTTACGGTCAGTGCAAAACAGACCGTAAAATAATGTCCCTACCCCTGATAGCTTTCCTTCATAAGTAAATCCAGCCATGAATATATCAGTTTGTCTTTGCAGAAACCAGATGCATCTGTGTTGCAGTGTTGAGGGATTAGTTTTCAGCCATACAGCTGCCAGTGGACACAAAAGGCTCCATCCTCCTCCTTCCACACCTAAAATCACCTCAGGCATTCAGGCTTGAGGCTACTCAGGTGAACAAGACAAAGTAGTATTTATGGTTTAGCTTTTAAATTGGCCTTACTTGGTGCAAATAACAACAATTTGATAATAGGAAGTGGCCTTGCAAATTTTGGGGATATTACTGATGGAGGAGTACTGCTGGAACATTCTCTCCCCTTCCTTGTTTCCTGGAGCTGAAAGGTTAGAAGCCCACACCACACAGAAATCTTTTGGGTCTATTTACCCAGAGATTTATTTCTTTCCCCCTGCAGATGTGTGCAGCTGTTTGGTTTTGCCAGTGCATGTTCTGCTTTCTCTGATGAGAGAAGCCCTGTGCTAATGAGCTAATATTCTCAGTTGTGCTCATAAATGATGCAGTGATCCTAACAGGCTTTTCGGTTCCTACCGAAGGTCCCTGATCCATGTTTAAATGCACTCCTAAATGCTGCAGGTGCGGGGTGGGTGTGTGTGTTGCTGCTGCTCTCTCTAGGGAAGCAGGTAGGGTTGTTAATGTGGTTTTGCCCTTTTCCATCCTTCTGGACAACTGTTATTGGATGAGCTGTACGTAGCTGTATCATGGATGAAAAAGGCAATGGTACTGAGTGTGGAAAGACATTGCATCTGTTTGGAATGAGCCTGATGTTATGCCAGCAATACTTCTTGGTATCCTGTGGATGGAAGGCAGGTTGTTTAACTTGTCAGAGGATGTGGCACCTCCAATCCAGGAGGTGGTATGGGAGATAAGAGCTAGGCTGAGGCCTTGGAGACTTTGGGCTGGGACTCAAGGTTCACTCCTGTTTTCTGAGGCCCATATGTAACACTACAACGTGTCATAAAAGATGTGTTGGACAGGCTGCTTTATGTGGAAAAACCCGTACTGCCATGTCTCTCCAACTTCCTATGTGCCTGGTGCCACAGTCAGGCTGGTTGCTGGACCAGTCAGGAGCTCTTGTGTTTTGTAAAATTAAGGTTTTAGCAGACGTTCTATTTTATGAACTCATCATCATCTCAACCAATCTGTGTTGTTTGTCACTCGAGATGGGCTATTGGTCCTCCTTTGGATCATATACTATTGTTTGCTTTTTGGTTAACAAAAAAGGAATTAGTTAAAAACATATAACTGGGTTTATCCAACATGCATCTATTCAATATGTAGAGGCATACTTTTCCTGAAAATCCCTTTTGTTTTCTTTCCTTGACACCAAGACATTTCCTTGCCAGTCTTGGCAAAAACAAGGCTCTACTAAAGCTGTCACAACGGGCCTGTGTGTTCATCCTGCCCCAAGTCAAGGCTTGGGAATCCAGTTTCCCATGCAGTCAGTAGGACACAGCTATGTTAAACTCTCCCCCTTTTTTTTTCTGTCAAAATTATCATTCCCCCAAGTCTTCTTTTTTTACCTTGAAAAAATCCCCACCTGATAAATTGTTGTTGTGCTACACTTGACCAAGAGCAGATCAAGGCACGGTTTGTTCCTCTGTTCCCTTTCTGCTGCGTGAGTCAATGCCTGTGTTTAAGAGGCTTTGTCTGAACTGAACCCAGTCACTGAAATTGCAATATTTAAGGAAATCTGTCAGTGGTGCTATGTCCCTTGCATTTAATCTGGTACCATATACATCCTGAACTACAGAACTCAGCACGACATGTCTTTGTGTGATTGTGAGTGTGCATCTGGCTATTTATCTTCTGTCTTTCTGACTTCTCTTCAGTAGCCTGGACATCAGTGTGATCTGGCCTGCAACTGAAATCCCTTTGTCATGCTCTGCTCATCAGAGTTGGATGTGATGTGAGGTCTCTGAGTGCCTTTTTAGTGATGAGCAGGACAGAGGGGTGAGCTGCTGGAAGATGGAGCCAGCAGTAATTGGTGGTGGTAGATTGTGGAGGTTCCACAATGGAGTGGAACTGCAGTGTTCTCTGTAGTGGTTTCAGTTCCAATATGCTGTCACTGCATGTAGGGAAGAAGTAATGGGAACTTACAATAGGGAAGAACATGGAGATTTGGTTGATTTGAGTGGGTTTTGGATGACTAGGGTTGCTGACTAGTATTTTACTTCAGAAAGGCAAACCTGGGAAGGTAACATGTTGGAGTGAGTAGCTTGTGAGAGACTTGGAGCATCTCTTGCCAGAGGTATAAAGTCTGCCTGCCAGCAGTGTCCCTCCCCTGTGTGACAGACAATTGTATGTAAGGCCTCCAGGCATGTGTAGCTTTTCTGTGGGCGTGCAGGAAACTCTGAAGGGAAAGGGAGATTGATTGTGGGCTCAGAGACTTTTAGTGAGGATTGGGGCTGTAAGGCGGAAACTCATCAGTGGGGAAATGTCTAATGAGGAGAAAGATTCTGGTGTGGTGTTTGATCACAGGGTGATTATGAACCATTAAAGGAGTGTGGCTATATAGAAACCAAATGTAGTGTGAGATTAAACAGCTCAAGTATTTCCTCCCTTTATCCAGAGGCGTTAATTTCCTTGTGGAAGTTATCAGTGAGGTTACTGAACACAGCGCCGATCCCTTATGGTCAAAATAGATGGATTCAAGCTGAAAACTTGTAGAGTATAGAGAGTTTGACAATGATGTGGGAGATAACATCATACAAGATGAATCTGTGAGCGCCACAGTGTATTTGGTCCAGCAAAATGAAACCTTTGAAGGTTGCCCTATGGATGGAGAACAAGAGAAAGGGAAGAACTTCTTAACCTAAAAGATGACTGTGTAATGACATCAAATATGTACAGATGAGCCATGAATTAACGGGAGCTGGGAACAGCGTGGTTCTGGGAAGCCCTTGCAGGAGCTGGCAGAGTAAAATAAAAAAGTCATTTAAGACGATGCTCAAACCAAGTGATGTGGTTACCTCCCTCTCAGGGGACAAAGTGACCCAGGAGAGTCCTTCCAGTCTCGCGTTTCTGACTTTTTATTTTCCCCTTCTCTTACACTTGATCAAGTAATAAGTGCCTTCACTTATGAATTGGATGACTCTCTCACTGTTTGAAAGTAATTCAATTCAGATATCCGTTCAATAGGCATGAAAATATTCGTGAATCCTGATTGTTTTGTGGATTTCACTGCCATAATCACTCAAAGAAGATGTATTACACCTCGGTACCAGACAGTAAAACACTAGTTCTTTGCTCCATATAAAGTGACAGAGATTTTAATTGCATGCTTGAAAGGTCTGGGGTTGTTTCTGAATGAATGAATGAATCTATTAGTGCTGTTGTCTTTGACTATAAATGCTCTCGCATAATGATGAGGCAAAGCTATTACATTCCCTTGTACAGAGTACTCCCACTCCCGTGTTGTTCAAATTGGTTTTAGTCAATGGTCAGTACTGGTGAAACCGTGATCTCAAAAAGCAAAGTGGAAAACTAATGTAAATTACCGCTGACCCTTTCCAAATTTAAATGTTTTTCAGATTATTAGATGAAGTATACCTTCAGCTCCATCACACCTCATTCCCTGGCTGCAGCGAGTGTATCTTGCATGGGTTTAACGTGAAGCCTTATTTATGCTGGAAGGTTTATTATGCTACTGGGATTGGTCAGCTTAAAGGATCAAAGCTGCTTTTCTCCTTCAAAAATAAGGAATATATTTTATTTTGCTGTATCTAGTATGATGTCTTTGCAAAAGGCAATCCCTAATGCCCAAAATACTAGTGGAGGAAAAACCACTGGGAAGGGTTTGTAGCAGAAGCAGCGTTGTATGCTTTATTACTGACAAAATATTATGATGCCTGCTGGCTGCGTTGTTCTGAATCTTGCTTCAGCATCCAAAGTCTTTTAAGAGATTCCTCTGCAGGTACAAACCCCTGTGATACGTGGAAATACTAAGCACTGGCTGTAGGATTTTCTGAGCATGTTGGAGAGCTTTGTCAAAATAGCTGGAATAAACAAGAGTTTATCTTTTCTGCTAGAAAAGATGTTTTTCTTCTTACAAATGAATGCTTGATATAAAGTAATATGTATGAGTGACACCAGCACAAAAGTCACCCCGAAGGCTGTGTGCATTAATTGCAGTGCCTTGGCTATGGCAAGTTTATTTGTGGTAGAACTGAAGTGGTTTGCTCTTGCTGGAGTCTGTGTGCTGAGTGGTTTTAGGCTAAAAAGGCACATCCTTTTTATTCAGGCATGACAAGCTCCTGCAGTAGCCACAGTTAATGTCAACCAAAGAGAGCTTTGGGCACTGTTATTATTTATATCAGTTCTTAAACAGTCTCTTGCTGGGATAACTGGATCTTTGGTGGGGTTTTTATAGCTGCAAAATATCATGCTTATAAACTTATGCTGGGCTGGAACAGTTATCTAGCTGGGACTTAGGCATCCCAGTAAGAGTTGAAGGGTCTGTAGCCTTGGGTGATGGAGAGGGTGAGTCTTGGGTAATGAAGAAATGGGAAAAATGACTTCAGCAAAGGTTGGTCCCCACTGTCCTTCATCGGGGCTGGATTTCTGCTGCTGAATCCAAATGTTTTCCACTTATTGCCTGACTCCATAAAAAGCATATGAAACCACCTCCATATGTGAGCACAAAACTCACCAAGTCACTATTATGGACCATGGGTCTGGGAATGGTGAGAAGTGCATACTTAAAGACAGAAAATCCTACAGCTGAGAATGGTGGAATGGGGAAGGGAGGAGGGAGAAATTCCCATGTAACCATGTTCTGTCTGGGTCAGAGGGACAGATAAAAGTTTGGAATTCATCCTGGGCACCTCTGAGTACTTGTCTGCATATTTAGGAGCCTTAAATACATAGATACTAAGTTCTGTTCTCACTACTGCAGACATGTGGTTTACTTGTCCTCATTTCTTCTTTAGTGCACATATATCCTGAGCAATAGCAAGCTTGAAGGTACATCTTTCATTCCTCACTGCACAAAACCAATAAGGCTAAATGACTGAAATACAGAATTATGGAACAAAACCCTTCCTTCTCCCTCGTTTTCTTCCTACATGACACGAGCTGATGACACAGCCCCAGAATTATTAGATGGAAAAATACTATCTATGAAAGAAATCCTGAGCATCACTTCTTCCCTCCGTGACACAGGGAAGTGGTATCTCCATGGCACAAAATTGGTGCAACTGGGCGTGGGGTCAGGTTCAGAATGTGTGATGATGTCTTAGTGTAATAGGGTAAATTAATTCTTGCAAAAGAAAGCAACATGCCATTTGTCAAGGGTGTCAATAAATTCCTGGCTGTGTTTCCTTTCACGAGCAGAAAGCAGACAAGAGAACTAACAAATGATTCCTCGCCTCCAGTGCCTCAAACATCACTATAATGATGGGGAAACAATGGCAACTTCTATAACCATCATGAAACTAAGAATTTACTGTCATGTTTCTCATGGGATCTAATTTAAAACGGTGTTCTCAGAGAAACTCAGGTCAAGAGTAAAGAAGAATAACTTGACAGAGATGTGGTTTGACAGCTGGAATATCACAGAGCGTACCAGGTTAAACTCTGAAGGGCTTTATGGAAAAGGACTTCTTACAGGGAACGTGCTTGAATCCCAACTAACTGGAAATAAATAGCAAAGCTTTTCTGTTTCTTCATATATAATTTCCCTTCTGTATGCATGCCGTAAATGTAGACAGTTCTGCCAGAAATCTCTTCTCAATCCACTTTCTTCTTGACATGAGCCTTGCCTTTCCTTGGGAAGAAGTCCAGGGGTTTGCACCAGGGTCAGCGAGCAGATAAGGCTGCAGCTCTTTGAAGAGACTCTCTGCCTTCTGATTGCGTTACCTCAATTGGCTGGTGTCCACCTTTCACAAGGATTTCCTACCTCTTGCTAGTCCCTGCAGCTAACTATTTCTTATTATTAAGAAATAATCCTTCTGATTGGTGAGGATGTGGTCATGGTCACCCAGCAGTGTGTATCACAGAATCACAGGGGTTGGAAGGGACCTCGAGAGATCATCGGGTCCAACCCCCCTGCCAAAGCAGCTCCCCAGCTCATATTACACAGGTCAGTGTCCAGATGGGTCTTGAATATCTCCAGGAATGGAGACTCCACACCCCCTGGGCAGCCTGTCCCAGGGCTCCCTCACCCTCACTGGGTAAAGGTTATTCCGCATGTTGGTGCAGATTGAATCCATCTTCTGATCTCAAGTGCTTCTCTTACCAAGGTCTAAGAAAAGGCAGTAAACACCTAAATTAAGCAAAATTTGTCATCTTTGCTGTGGGTGTCTTTGCACCGGGTGATGTTCCTTCCATGCTTACTCTAGGACTAAATTTGGCACAAACATTTGCCAGAAGCACAACAGCTAAATACTTTCTTTTTCCTAATTTCTTGGAGAGGATGGGAAAAGAACATACCCCTTTAGGTTCAGTCAATAATCCTAACTTCAGAAAAGCAGAGAGCAATCCTTAGGATCTCAAGTCCTTGTAACTTGTTTTAAACTTTTCCAAAAGGTCATAGAAGTGAAGAGGTGGGGGGCTACCTGCAAGGAAATGTTTCTTTTACAGTAAAAGCAGGAACCCACAGTTAAGGCTATTTTTGTGGATTTTGCTAAGAGAATGAGTTTTTAAAATGTCTTTATTTTTTGTTTTTTTTAATGTTAAAGGTAGCAGACCACTTCAGCACTATATATATATATATAAATAAAAGGCCCCATGGGGTCTTGAATTAAATGCCCCTTTAGCTTTAAAAGGTTCAAGACTTGAAAATAATGAATGGTGAGGTTTCCTATATTTGAGAGCTTTTCTTTTTGAAGCACTGCTTTTGTTTTAACATCCAAAACATCCTCTGGGACCTTGAAAACACTTTTACAAAGCATGAGTCCAAAAGTCACCTGTTTATGGCAAAAGCTTCTCTCCAGAGGAAGGAAATAAGTGAAACTGAAGTAATTCACCTCAAATAAAGATAAAAAATAGAAACAAATATTATGGAACCTTAATAAAAAATTAAATGTTGCCAGACTGTGGAGAAGGGAAAGCAGAGGATGAGGAAGAGAGATTATTGAAGGGCAGAATCTCATCCTGGGGGTGATACTCCATTTATTGATATTGCTCATTTTAAGGGCAATCAGTGTCTGTTCTGGAGGACAAGCCCTCCCTTCCTTGAATCAGCAGAGGTCCCAAGATGATCTTAAAGACCACAAACATTACAAGCATTGCCATCCTGTAATCAGCAACTGGCTGGTGGTGATCGACCCAAACCCAGAGCAAAACCTCCAACAAAGCTGAAGAGGATTGCCTGGTCATTACAACATAAACCTCTCCCAAGCCTTTTAACAGCATTAATGTAAAAAAAATAATCGATGTAATGTGAAAATAAACCTCAGAAGTATAAAATAATTTGGAAACAGAGTTCTTTCAAACTTTGCAGTCTTCATTTCTTTCTTAGAGAAGCTCTATAAATGCAGTGCCAGACCTCATCTTTTTTGTGAATGTCATGGAGAAATCTCTTTTTCTTTCCTTCCTGTGGCATATTTGCTTAGAAATATCAGAAATTTTTATGGGCTTTAATCAACAAATTCAAGAACTAATGTATGGCACTGATTTTTCCCCCACTCTGGCCATATTGTGTTTTCTCTAAACAAACCTGTGCTCAAGAGCTGCCATAAGCTGGTGAAACTAAAAGCAATATGTCTATGGGAAAGTACTATGTTGTCTCTTTTTTTTCTCCTTGGTAATTTAAATGGGAACAAGAGCTGCTCTGTATGACCCAAATTTTCTTTTGCTGAAGTGGGACGATGGGAGATGGTTCTGCTCTGTGAGGAAAATAGCTCAAGGCGGGCCAGAGAGATGCTCTCAGCCATTAATGAAGCCAAGCTTCATCACAGCTCTTCAGGCCTTTCCTTTCAGTTCAGGTGAAGGACATAGTTTGGTATGCATGGTATAAAAATAGGTTGCCTGATCTGCACTGAGGGAGGGACGTCCAAAGATGAGGATTTGGAGTACCCTGGGACATGTCTCCTGGAGAGAGCCCCGTCTCAGGTCACCAGGGGTCCTTTGCTTTGACCTCCCTTATAAGCTCTAGTCTTACATCTCATAAACATCACATAAAGTGCATTTTCCCCATGTTGTAATATGAAAGTGTGTTTTTTTCCACAAAGACATTTTTGGCAATCTGAGAAAGGTCACCTACACATGCCAGCTATTCTTTTAAAACCTCAAATTCCCCGGTACAATAATGATGCTGAAATGTGTTTTCATGCTTTAGAGACTTGTTTGTTTGGTCTTTTAGTTTAAGTGCTGCAGAATGAATAAGTTTATCTTCAGGTTGGTTTAAAGTATGAGATAAAGTCTCCTTGAACATACAAGTCTGTTAACATGATGAATTAGGAAGATTTTTGGGCTTTTAGTGTGTGAATTCTGAAAATCTTAGCAGCAGTGGAATAGTCCACAAATGGGTTTAAATTTAAAAAAAGAAAAAGAGTGCTTCTTCCTAAAGAAGGCTGTAATCTACAGCTATTAGCTGGAATTTATTGTAAGAAGATAAAAATAACCCTGGTTTGTCTTATCTGCAGTGTAATGGAAAAGGGTGTATCTGAAATGATGGACATCCTGCTGTGAGTTTGAATCAAGGGTTCTGGTGGGAGACTTCCCACGTGGGAGCTGACCTTGCGTGCTACTCCTGTGTGGAACTACAACTGGACCGAATGCATCCTAGGTAGTGCTGTGACTTCAAAGTGCCAATCACCTTATGAAAAGCTAAATTAAAACGTTACCAGCTAACAAGGCCTAATTTCATCATCCTTAGGCGTTAGAGATGAATAAGCAGTGTAATTAGACTAATGCTGTCCGTGGCCTTCAGAGGAGAATTGTCGCTAAGCAAAGCCAACAGAACCTGAATAAGAAAATAATGGGATTTATGGGCTTTGGGGTGTAGGGTTGATTGTGGTTTTGGGTGAAATGGCTGGTGTACAAATGGTGAAGTCCCACAAGGGGTCAGGCATAGAAAGGGCTTAAAAGGAGGGTGCACAGTGATGTACAGCACAGCTCAGCTGCTTTATAGGTGCTAGAGTGATCTGACCTTGCTGCTGTAGGTCTCCTCTTGAGGAGCACCTGTATTATTAGTCCATATGTATAATGATTTTCATACACTGATCAGCTAAAGGTAAATTTAAAGTTAGAAATACGTAGTTCTGTTCAAGGAGCTGCTATCTCAGGTAGAGCTTCTTGACCTGGTCCTTCAGGAGGTCTTGCTATCTGCCTAGTAGCAAATCAGAAGGTGTTCGTTACATCTCTTCATCCCCCCCCAAAAAAGTTTTGTAAATTAACTTAATTAGCAAATGACCTACCATTAAAGTACAACACTATTTTCCATCCAAAGATTTTCACTGACAGGTCTCAAGTTACAGGAATATTTTTATCTACAAATCAATAGCAAAGCTCCCCAACACTTGTCCTATCAGGCAATCAGAGCTCTGATAGCACAGCAATCACTCACAGCCACAGAGAGCACAATGCTGCCTTCTAATGACACGAGCCTTATCTGAGATTTGCAGGACCTGATCAATTGAACGAGACAGTAGTTGACAATCAATAGTTTTCTATCATTATAGCAAGCCTATTCGTACTGCTGGAGGAAGAGTTTTGTCAGCGCTTTCATTTTGGTGGTGTTCTGGGGTTTTATCCTCTCAGATGGCTGAACTTGGTTTCCCAGTTGTGTTCTTGGAAGCAGGTGGAATGTTCTTGGATCCCAAGGTGCTGAGTGAGCTTCTATAATCACTTTTTCCTGAAAATTGTTTTTCTGCATATCCAGAAATGGAAGGTTAATGAGCAATTACCTCAGACAACACTTTTTTGGGGGGACAGAGTTTCAGAGGTGATGATAATGCTGCCTGAGGGCCACAACTGCTGTTGTCACTGTGGATACCCAGGGCAAGGTGACCCATGTTCCATGGAATTGCCACCACCTTGGTTTGCTACTCCATCTGTCTTGTGCCCATAGGTGTGCTTGAACCAGTACTGGGGTGCAGAGTTAAAAGCCTTGATTTTTGGCATTTGTTTTATAAATAGGGCTTTGCAAGTAGAGCATAACATGAAAGTCTTCTCAGCCAATATTCTTCAAAAATAGAAGTCAAAATCGGTCTCCTACATCTGTAGCCAGGCTCTTAAATAGAAGACCTGATTTTCCTCAATGCTAAGCCCCAGCTAGCTCCCATTAATTGGATACTCAGCAGTCTTGAAATCAATTTATTTATGAGCTGAATTACAGATATAAGAGCTTAAGGTGCGATTCCTCTTTCCAACAACCCAGCTTCTGTCATGCCCGTGTTTTTAAGTTTGGCGTTCCAGTTGAGTGTCTGGTTGAGAGACTCACCCCATCTGCAGCAAATATTTGCAGCTTCACCCTCAGGTTGGCAGCCCCAAGATTGCTTCTACCCTTTCTCAGGGATGATGACCACGGCTCTGCCAGGACCAGCTTCTCCATGAAATTTAGGGTAAGATGATTGGGCTCAATAAAGAGGAGGTAAAACACCCTTGTGCCCTGGAACTACTTTGTGCCTTGAGCTTGTTAGCTGAGCTCTTTTAACATGACTGCTGGCCCGAAGTAACCCAAAACTTTCATCTGGGAGAGCAGGAGTGCTTGGGACTTGCTGTCTTGCAGAAGTAATACGTTCTAGCACAGGAGGAGGCCCAGGGGGGTGATTCTGGGGCCAGAGGCGCCTGCAGGGCAGTGTGGGACCCATAAGTTACCTTCAGCTCCAAAGTGGCTTTCTGTGCTCAGCACACAAACCATCACCCCTGTTTGATGGGAGCCAAAGTTCATGGTCTGCTTATAAGGCCAATGGAAAAAATGGTTCTTATTACATAGGCTCATATACTTGTCCTTGTCTGCTAAAACAAATATAACGGAGGTTTAGGATCAGGTTTCCACCTTTGGTTGGAAGTTAAAGTGCTGGCCATGTAGGAAGCTCTGTGCCCTGCTTTCATTCATTATTTTGTTGTGTAAATAATTCAGTTTAATACTTCCACGTGATCTCTTGCCTTTGCTGCAGTTTGCTTATCCCCACAGCCATCAATTTAATCGCATATTACAGCTGGATTTGGGTTGCTGGCTGGATATTATTTCTGAGCTCCCAGACAGGAGCATATCTCTTTATAAATTCTTTATCATATTTGTAGAGAAATATACTATCTCATTTGAATGTAATTAACTTAGTCACTACACAATTAGTTTATAGGATTTATTAATGCAACTATTAAAGCCAGCTAACAAGCTCTGGCAATCCCTGTGTGGATTTTAAACCACAATACAGACAAGCATAATAATAAAAGGGAAACTTTTTAATATTCTCCTGCGAGTGGAATCCTGGCTCCCCTACATGCTTTACAGTGGCTTCAAATTAAAGTGCCTGTCAGTAGTTCAGACCCTGAAGTCCTCACCCTGTTTTTATTTTGGCTGCTTTAGGAGAATTCCTATTGCCTTTTTTTTAGGGGGTGGGGAATATGTGAGGGGATAATTTCTGTACTTATTATGGAATTTGAGACATGTATTTCAGATCGGGCTTTCCTTGTGCTTAAACTGATGTGCTTATGGGAATTATAAAAGGGTAGACAATGGCAGGACAAGGGGGATGGAGTGAAGCTGGGGGAGGGAAGGGTTAGATGAGATATTAGGGGGAAGTTCTTTACAGAGAGAGTGGTGAGGGGCTGGAACAGGCTGCCCAGAGAGGTGGAGCCCCATCCCTGGGGGTGTTCAAGGCCAGGTTGGATGGGGCCCTGGGCAACCTTGTGTAGCTCCAGGCCTGGAGGTTGGTGGCCCTGCCTGTGGCAGGGGGTTGGAACTGTGATCCTTGGGGTCCCTTCCAACCCAGACCAATCTACGATTCTATGATTATCTTAACTTGGAAAGATGATTATTTGTGGAGCTGGTTTTGGCTGTTGCTTCAGCAGCAGTTGGTATACCTTGAAAGGGAAATTAGGATTGCCCTAATTTAACAAGGACAGGCTCAGAGTGTGGAAATGTTTGATTTCACTGTTGTGTTTGAAAGATTTCTTCTTGTTCTATGGTTATGCATTCAAAGCAATTTATATATAGGATAGATACAAAAAAAGAGAACCCTAAAGCCAAAGCTTCTACTCAGCACATTCTTTATTGACGAGGAAATTCGAAAATGCCAGCCTTTTATCTTGGAGATACCTACTTGAGGGGAAACGGCAGAGATCAGGTTTTCATTGGAAGGTTATTAGATTTAGCTTTATGTGGATTCAGTTTATAGGAATTAGAGGAAATCTTAATTGTACACCTTTCCTTGCCCCCATGGCTCTCATGGCAGAGAGAGCTGTCCTCTTTCCCCAGAATAAACAATTAGGTCCTTAAACAAAATATAGTAGTCACAGCTAAGTCCCATAAAGGCTGCATGGTCTGACCAAGTGAACAGGTATGTCTGTGCACAGGGACAGCATCCATAGTTGCAGTGACCCCCAGCCCTGTGGCCATCGGCCGATGGAGATGTCTCCTCTTGGTAAAGCAGTGCGGTGTGGAGCTGTAACCTGTGACTGGAGGAGAGGAAACATCACTAGTGTAATTAAATCACGGAGTGTGTCATGCCTTTGAGAGCAGCAGTGCCTGGGCGAGCCATGGTAGCTACCAAATGTGGGAAGAATTGATGTATGTATCTGATTATCCTCTAAAAAAGCCCAGGTTTCCTCCTGGCCATGCAAAGACCATGCTCCTCATATGAGCCTGGTGGCTCCAAGCCCTCTGCTCCATATGGAGCAGGCTGCTTTGCTTGAATGGGACTTGCTCTGCTCTTGGACTCCAGTGAGAAGCTGTCCCTGGAGCCCATGGATGCTCTGACAAACCTGGGTTTTCTACTGAGAACAGAGGACGTCTGTAGGGGTTCTAGAGTTGATGGAGCCATGTGCCTTCTTCCAGGTCAGGAGCTGTGATTTCCCTGATCCAGACAGGTTTTTGCTCTCTTTCAAAGCCTGTTATGAAGATTTGTCATGTGAGAACGTGTGCTCCCAGCTGTGTTGGAGGTACTTTGCCATATGTCACAAAATGAGATTTCTGACTTCACCCCAGGTAAAGCATCAAATTGATTTACATTTTCTATTGAGTGATGGAAGTTATTCTTGGAATGATATTTCCTTGTTTTCACTGGACAGTTATTTTCACAACAAGACATGGGAGAAACTGCTGGGGAATTAGTGTGGTCTTCAATGAAAAAAATAGAGGATATATGTTTATATAAATAAACATCCAGGGCAAGCAGGCCATTGGTTAGAAATCTTAGGTTTTGAGTCAGCATATGTTGAAGAAAGGACTGAAGTTATAAGCATTAAAAATAAATAACAGTAATCCAAGTTTTTTAAGCCCCAGGCCATTCTTTGTGATTTAGGGAGCTTCAGGTTGAGGTACAGAGGCTGAAATTCTGGCTGTGCTGAAGTTAAAGGGAACTTGGCCATTACCTTCCATGTGGCCAGGATTTCCCCTGAGGGAAGCTGTGGTGAGAGCACAGGGTGATTTTTCTGTGGCAATTTAAGATTTTTTCCTCTTGTTAGGGTATTGACTTCGGAGCAGAGTTATAAAAAAGTGAATTTCAGTTATTTGTAGAACTGAAAAGCAGTGAGAAAGGTTTCCTTTTTCCTGTCCTGCAAGCTGGAAGGGAAGTCTCAGCTCTACAAGGGACAGAGAGAAAAATTACCCAGGAAATGGAAATGCTTCTGAAAACAGCAATCAAACAGAAGTGAGAAAACATCCAAAATAAACACAGAGTCCGATTAGGGGATGGGCAATAGGATTTATGATTATACTGTTATGTTTTTCTAGAGTTTGTAAAACTTCCAGGTTTGATTCAATAATAGCTGCCTTAAAAATCTGGATGGCTTCTTTCTTTTCTCTGTATCCTGAATAATAATATTTGCTCTTCAATGGACACTTAGGTTTTATATCAATCATTGCTCCCTGAAAAAATATTTTCTTTGGGAGCAAGTTAAGCTTCATTAAATAAACTGACTTAATTCTGAGAGAAACTGTCCATGAGCTGGGGCTGTTCAGCCTTGAGAAAAGAAGCCTGAGAGGGGATCTGACCAATGCTTATCAATATCTGAAGGGTGGGACACAGGGGGACATGGGCAGCCTCTTCTCAGTGTCTGTGGGGACAGGACAAGGGGCGATGGCCTCAAGTTGGAGCACAGGCAGTTCTCCACCAATCTGGGGAAGAACTTCTTCCCAGTGAGGGTGAGGGAGCCCTGGGACAGGCTGCCCAGGGGGTGTGGAGTCTCCATCTCTGGAGAGATTCCAGCCCCATCTGGACGCCAACCTGTGTGACCTGTCCTAGGGACCCTGCTTTGGCAGGGGGTTGGACCTGATGATCTCTGGAGGTCCCTTCCAGCCCCTGTGATTCTGTGATTTAGAGTTGCAATGCTGGTTAATTTTCCCATTCTTATGTTGTCCTTTAATTAAATCAGAGGCTCTTCCTTGAGAAGCTCATTCTGGATCAAAAGGTTTTGAACAGAGAAGTTGCACTCAGTGTCACTCCTGGAAGGTGTTTTCTCACTCTGTTATTTAGAAAGGGGATAAAAAAGGCTATAAGGAGAATAAAACTGCTTTGGCCCAGCGTGGGCTGCCCAGGGCATTTCATTGCCGCTTCTTGAACTGCGGCCTCCAAGCTTGTGTCAAGTTTATCATGGCTGTGACCCCCAGGACACCTGCACGTGGCTTGGTGAAGGACAGGAACCCGGAGAGGAGCCTCAGTGGGCTGGGAATGAATTGTTCTTAGTCAAGCTGCTTAGGTGTGAAATTAATTGTCGGAGTAATTTGCATGGAGACAAGCCCTATTAGGACATTGCCCATCTGTGAGGTCAGGAGACTCTTCCACGAGTGAGAAGGTGTAAAAAACCCCAAAATCCAACAACCCCAAAGAAGGCAAATACCCAGAGAGTTTCTCAAGCTCTGGAGTGAGGGGTGTTTACACCACAGACCTGGCTTCTGGGCTGTGCCTGGGGTCAGAGCTCGGCTTCCTTTTACCTCAGTGGTCATTGAGCAGTAAGAAAAAGCAAGTCCCCCAAAATGTAAGTCAAGAAACGAACTCACCAAAGAATATTCTTGTCATATGTTGTATGTGGGGACAGAGGGAAAAGAGCAGGGTGGCACTCCGGCTTGCTCAACACCCAGTTTTGCTTTTAGGGGCTTTATTGTTTTGGTTATGTTTCCTGGAGGATCTGATGGTTATTGCAAACTTCCTCCTCCTCCTTTTGTGGGTGATTTTGATAGGAACTGTAATTTTGAAAAGTAGCTGTTCCTTGGAAGGCAAGAGCACCTTTGTGTTGTAAGTATGGCCTTACATGGGTCTCCGATAGAAGACCCTCCGGTATGTTATCAGCTCATCCTGAACCTCCCACTCGCAGCTCCTCCATTCCCCTTTCCGTGGCTATTTCCCTTTACCTACTCTGGGCATTTCTAAAACCAAACCTCTAAAGAAAACAGTTGCTTCTCTGGACAGAGAGCTGTCATTGCATCCCTTAAAACACATTTCCACCTGGGTTATGCTGACATACCCAATCTATCATTATTTTGTTTACTTGGCAAACATTGAGCCTCCTTTCTCATGTACTGTCTTTGCTCTTAAGTGATCCTATCAAATTTTAAATGATCTGCATCTATTACAGTTTTGGTAGCATCTCTTTTTACGGTGAGTCCATTAACCCTCTCCAAGTTGCAGGTATCTTCTCCCTTAATTTCCCGAGCCAAACATCAGCACAAAATCACAGACCTGTACGAAGGTAAAAGCTAGAAAAATCAGTATTTTTTTTCCTACATCAAACGATATTAGGAGACATTTGTATTGTATTTGCACTGACATTTACCTGTACGCTTCTACATCAATAAGCTCTGCTGGTTTGTGGCTTTTTTTAAATAGAAACAAAACCTGCTGCAGGCACTAATGCATTGAAAAAACCCTGTTCCTTGGCTCCCTTCCTCCTTATCCTCTTTTCAAACTGAAAACCTCCAATATAGATTCAAAATCCTGTCCTGCAAACAGTTTATACCACACCCAAATCCAATTTAATATGCACAAGTGGGCAGTTTTGCACACGTGTGTGAGTTGAAGCTGCTTTGGAAAACATCACACTCCACAGTAGAGGAGTTTAAAGGTTCGATTTCCAGGTTGGCTTCCTCAGCTGCATCTTTAGGTATTGAGCATCCACCTAATTAAAAGTATAAACCATCATCATTTCAAAGCAATACATAAGTCTTAACTGCACATCTGTATCTTCTCCTGCTCTCGGGGTTGCTGTCTGGAGTTGCAGTATTTGCAAAGTCATCCTGAAGCGCTCGGTTTGGCACAGTGTAGTTTAACTTCTCTCCCTGCCTCTACCCTGAGCATCTCACACAGAGGTCCCTTAACATCTGGGCTTCCAGCTGTAAGACTTTCACCTCTCTCCCCCTCTCCCACGCTTGCTGCTGAACCTGAATTGGTTTTATGATGAGATGATGACAGCTAGGCCTGTTTACAGTTAATTTGTTCTGACGACCAGGACACGGACCGAAGGTTTATGTTCCCCATGCTGGTGGCTTTTAAAGTGTGTAGCAATGTTCATTTTCCTTCCAGCCAGCTCTCCTACCCAGAGCACAAGTGTAGAATTTCTTTTCAACAAAGATATTTAACAGGTAACTCCCCTTTGTGTGTCCTTGCGTTGAAAATCTTCTTGGCTGGTCGCTAGGTTTGGGAATATAAACTTTTCCTTCTAATCTTCCCCCCTTCCTGGAGTTTTTGCTTTGCCCATGTGCTTTTCCACTCTCTTAATTTTAAGTGTAAGAACAGATTTCCTGGATATTCCTTATTTGTCTTTGATTGAGGGCTGCACAGATAAACAAACATGTTTTATACTCTGAGCATAAGTGGAATCTGATGGTTGTTGAAGATTAAAGCGTGAAATCACAAGGTTGGAAAAGACCTTGGAAGATCATAAAGTCCAACCAATCCCATCCTGAGCTAAACCACATCCCTAATCAAAACAAAACCAGGATTTCAGTCTGTATTTAATCTGATAAATGGGAAACAACTGAGTTTGGTGCAGGGGAGACAGATTTCTGTGTGACATCAAGCTGCACTCCTGCAGTTCTGCACCTTTAGGCCGGGCCCAGGAGCCCTGTCCCCACCACTGCCAGCCCTTCTTGGTGAGACACCACCGTGCTAATGCAGATGTGAGCGGCTGCTGCTTAGAACTGGAGTTTTGAAATCTCCTTAATTGCCTTTGTCTCTTCTCCTGTGCCAAGTAGAGTCGACGGTGCTGTGTTGCTTGCCAGGTGGTGATGCTCCCCAGGTTCTCCCCTCTGAAAGTAGCTAAAAATATCTCCAAGCCTTAGCAGGATCAAGCCTGGAGATTTGCTAAGTTGTCAAAGGCAGCCAGTGCCACAGAGCACAGTGGCACCACCTGCGTCTAAATCCTTGGAGCAGAAGTTTCCTTTGGAAGTTCACAGGCAGATGTAACAAATATCTGTAGCTTCCTGGGGTAAACTGCAGCCCTGGGTATTCCTGCTGGAGTGGACATCTTGGTGAGGGGTGGGGTTGCGTTGATCTGGGGGTTGCATTGATCTGGGGGTTGAGTTGATCTAGCCTGCTTCATATGGCCCAGTGGCTCTTCCAGTCCTCCCAGGTGGGTCATGGTGGGAATTATTCCAGAGAACATGTGATGGACAAGAGATTTTGACAGCCTGTGTTCTGCTCCCAGCACCCCAAAGGGGTACTCGGGGTACTCCAGAGCGTGGAGCTGGAGCTATAACACTGGCTTGAGACTTTTCTTCACTCCAATGAGAATGTGGCACTATTCTGTTGCCTTCAGGGCAGCCCTGGGACAAAAAGGATTTACAGTGAGAAAGCCAAAGCTGCTGCTGATGTCCAGCCACATAATTCTCGGCATCTTGATGTTTGCACACAGAGATACTACTATTGAAAGCTGAAATCACCGTATGAACCTTTTCTCTCTGAGGTCTGCTTTGGTAACCTCGGATCTCAGGGAAGGTGGTTCTTGACAGCCCCATAAGGGAAAGGTTCCTTGCCCAGAAGAAATGATGGCTCTGTCCAATCCACCACGTGCTAAGCTTGGTTTCTGGCCTGATCTGCATGTCTGGTTTTCCTCTCAGCGCATTCCCACCTTGCATCTGCATGTGCTACTGGTGTATTTGGTGCTCTGTGTGTGTGTGGACACTGATAACCCTCAACTGCTCCACACACCCAGAGCTGTTTTGGCCACGTCATTAACATGTTCACTGCCTCCCCACCGAGTCGTCCCTAAGGATTTGGATGACTTTATCCATCAGCTCTGGAAAGAAATATGGCAGGATAGGATGGCATGTTGTTGTGTTGTTATTCAGTATCTTGAGCTATTTGAGTGCTTTTCTGAGTGGAATTAGGTGAAAGCAAGCGGGAAGGGATTGGATGGCTGCATTTCTGTGGGAAAACACACAGTCCATTTTCTTTACATTATCTCCTCTGAGGTCATGAAAGGATGATGGAATAGGTCCCACGGGATGTGTTTGAAGTAATTATTTTCCCAGGTTCTTTAGTGAGTGGGGTCTCCTTTTACTTACAGCTCTGCTATTTGGAATTAAATAAATGATTTGCTGTAATAGTTAGTCTCCAATCATTGTATGAATTATGTTTGCTGTGCATAATGAGAAAATTGCACTGTGCAATTTTAATGTGTACGTTAGCATATTTATCATTGGACTTGGCTTATGCTTAAAGAGATGAGTAATCATCTAAAAATGTGTTAAAATGATATTTGATTATTATTTTTTTTATGCCTTAGCAACTAAACCAAGAGTCCAACCCATTCTCTCTCTGACAAGTGGAGACCTGTTGTGGTTTGAGGTGGGATGCGGATGGTGCTGCTATTGTTTGAGTATTGTTTATCTGCCCAGTTTGACCCTGTGTGTTTCAGCGTGGCAATAATAATATTAATAAAAGCAGGTTTTAGCAATCTCACCCAGTGTGGAGAGAAGTGAATGCAGCAATGAGGCACTGAGACGTTCTGAGCAGGGAAGATGGGAGATTGAATTGATTTCATGGGTGCAGCCCCTGTCCTGGGATTGTTGCTGGGGGAAGTGAGAGAAGGAGGGAGAGTGACAGTAGTAAAAAGGAAAAAAAAAAGCGGGGGGAGTACACACTCCCTCCCCCCATGGGGCAATGGGTGATGCTGTGAGCAGGGTCAGAGTCGTGCTTGGTAAAGGACTGGGAATTTGTGTCACTTTAATATAGCTGTATTCATTTCCTTGGGCTGGTGATAACTTACTGTGTGTGACCCGTTCAGGCAAGTGTCCTTGGGAGCGATGGCTGTGATGCTGCAGCCAGCTGCCGCTGTGTGTGTTTGGGGGACAGGGGGACGAGGTGTTTCCTTGGCCTCGGTGGGCTGCAGGGGTGATTCATGCTCCTGTGGCTTTTGTGCACAGTATCAGCTCCCAGCAAGTCACTGTCCATCAGTCCCTGTCCAGTGCATGGATAGGTATCTTAATTAGGAATTTCAACCAGCTCAGGAGGAAAGTAAACCTGTTCCTTACCCCCCAAACCCAGCGTGTTCCTGATGAAAGAGGGCCTCAGGTAGGTCTCAACCTCTGGAGTTGTGAAACTAGCAAAACCATTAAGCAAGGAGCCTTGTCTTCTACGTGAAGCTTTAACCCATTGCTGAGCACACGCTGCTGGGTGAGGAGAAATCCCTCCCACTGCCTCTGGGCTTGTGCAGCCATGGGGGAATCTCCTTAATTCATGTCCTTAATTCATCTCACACAGAGCTTTAAAAAGAATCCACAGTTCCCTTTTTATTAGACTGATTCTTAGTCTGGATTGCTGTAACTTGGGGCAATGTTCCCACATTCCACTAAGCCTTGAGGAAGAGGGTTGAGATCTGTCCTCTTCCTCCAACACCATAAGTGCTGGGGTCTAACTCATGTCCTGGGTAATTTTTATTTCCAAAAGGGAAGAACTAAAGCTTAATCTGCATCGGAAAGAAATCAGAAGATGCAAATCTCATACAGCATTATCGTTTAGCTTTAAAAACCTCCCATCTCCAGCGTATTTGGATAAGTGTAGACCTTGCCTGTGTGCTAAGAAGGGCTTTACTACCCTAATGGAAACTGCTTGTGATGGCTTAAAAGGTCTGGATCGGTGGTGCAGGTGGCAGTCACAGAGATCTCTTTTAAGGCCTCACTGAACTCTGTGGAGAAGCTGATCTGATGGTGGAGGTGAGGGCTCTGCCCATCCCATCTGATTCCCGCACAAGGATGTAATTTTCCGTTCAGCTCTGTATTACAGGCCAAAAGCTGCTATTTTCTGTCCACTGAACCGCTCTTTAAAAGTTGTCACAGAGGTTAATAATTGTACCTCCGGGGATCTAAGGTTAGGAGGGTGATTTTTCTGTCAGTGTAATAGAGCCTGCTTAAATTTACGGATTTAACAGTGCATGGGGACCAGCAGAGAATGTTCCCAAATGCTTAATGAACAAAACCCATCAATACAGATCAATATAATTTTCAATTTATGAAAGACAACTGTTTCACCTTCTCCTGCTTTGTGTGGCTGTCACTCCCTGCCTTGCACAGTGAATGTAGATCTCTTTCTATTTTATTTCTTTCTTTATTTTTAAATACCACAGCAAAAGAAATCAAAAGCTTGGTTATTTAACCACGGGCAGTCCAGCAAGAGCAAGTCTGGCTCTGAGATAGTGAATGTTATGGGAAACCAGTGGGTGTAAGCAGACCTAAGTGTTTCCATACGCTTGCTGTGCTTCTATAGCCATGGCAAATTGAGTTAAGGGAGAGGAGTTTCATTTTCCAGGATACGCTTAGTTTCACTGTTTTCCTCCTATAAAACCAGTGGATTGTTAAAATGACCGTGGCAGGGACGTTTTTTCCCTCACCTAAGCTGATCTAAGCTCATCTACTGTGAGCTGAGACCTGACGTGCTGAAGCACTCGTTGCATGTGGCTCATCCTGGGGCTTAGTGGGGAAGAAAGGTCAGGCATGTGCTGAGTTTTCCCCATCACCCAGGACTCCTCCTGTGTTTGCCAAAGCCTCTCTTTACCTACACTTAGATTACATCTATGTGGGAGCTGATGTTTCCCCATGCCAGAAGTAAAAAAACCTAATTTAGTTTTTTCATCCTTAGAACATTATTGATGTATTGAGTTTATGAAGTCTCTTAACACAGACTCTTTGGGGCTGTGCTGAGTCTGTGGGGTGGTTGTTGGACAGATGCATGGCTGGGAATTCAGTAGCAATTCTTGGCATGGACTTGGAATTCTTGGAATAAACAAATTCCAAAAATGCAAATATGCAGAAGAACTTCTTCCCAGTGAGGGTGAGGGAGCCCTGGGACAGGCTGCCCAGGGGTTGTGGAGTCTCCTTCTCTGGAGAGATTCCAGCCCCATCTGGATGCCGGCCTGTGTGACTTGTCCTAGGGACCCTGCTTTGGCAGGGGGCTGGACCCGATGATCTCTGGAGGTCCTTTCCAACCCCTATGACTCTGACTTTGAACTATAAAGACCAGGGCGAATTGCTGGGAGTAACAGTATAGGGTATTAAAGGGACCTTGGCAATCTCTGCCTGTGTGTGTATCTTGTGGTGAGGCTCCAAAAATGGGCTGCTGATATTCATGGACTTAGGGAAGCAGAGGCATGATGGAGCAGAATTTCCTTGGGTGGGTTAGGGAGCTGGAGATGTGCCATTGTGGGACTTCACATGCCCCTGAGCTGCCCAGCAGCCTGGAACAGGAGGAAAATATTCCTGTGTCTGCCAAAACAGGAGAGGAGTGAAAGCAAGGGTCACATACACTAATGTCATGATCTGGCTCATTGAACATTTCTATTCATGTCTCCTGTAAGGAAGGGACTGAGAACACGAACTAAATAGGCTCTTCTAGTAGAAGAGGTTTCAGCTTGTGTCTGGAAAAGTGACCTTTCAGATCCAGGGGCTTGGCTGTGAAGAATTGTTTGTTGGTCCAGTATTATCTGTGTTTTCAGGGCTGCAGAGATGCGGGATGCTATGAATATAAATCTTCACTAAAAAGAACTAAGAAAAAGAGCAGCAGCAGAACAGCAAACCTAGTCAAAAATGCTGTTGGTCTTAAAGCTAGAACGCATACAGGCACAGTGTTCTCATTTATTAGAGCTATTGGTGTTTCTCTTACAGATTTCAGAATTTAATGAAAAATTCTAAGTAAAAATATTTTAAAATAAAACAATAATAGCTTGTTTGATAATTTTAAATTGGTATTCTGATTAGTTGCTTTTATCATTGGTATTTTTATTGGCTCAGCAGTCGGTGCTTGTTTTCCACGTGCGATGGGCACTCCGTGTCCCTTGTAGCTGAGACCCTTCCACCCTGTCTCTCGGGGTGGACGACAGGGACTGTGGTTTCAGGCTTTGTTCCTGTTGAGCTGCTGTGGCTGAGGAGCAAAGAGAGCAGAAACAAACTCCCAGGCTCTTTTTAAAATTTATTTAAACTTTATTTCTTGTTTTATACTCTGCGTTTATTCTCCCAGAATGATGTTAGAAGAGGGACCATGCTTCAAGTGACAACCAGAAACCCGTAACTGCTACCAAAAAGTTGCACAGAGTGCAGTTTATTCACTTTTTGCCATCTAGCTCAAGTCTTTAAAACAAAATATAACATCCCCCCCCCAATAATACTTAAATAACCCCTTGAATTCATTGCTGCTACTTTTTATTTGATGCACAAAATTATACTCTATAAAATAGCAGAAGCATCTGAGCACTTTGAGGAAAGAAAATGTGCTTACTGAAATATTTTATTCTGTACCTGGTTTCAAACCTTTGTAATAAAATGAAACAGGACCTGGCTCTGAAGTGAACCTTAATTCAAGCAGACACATTTCTCTCTCGAGGGGGACACACTTTCCTGATCAGTACGTGTGGTGTTGTAGCCTTTAATACTGGGGTTTTTGCTTTAGTGGTAGACATCCGACTTTGAGAGGAACATGAGGGAAGTTTCCTCTTGGTGGATATTTCCTGGGAAAGGCTGGCTGTGATACACAACCCCTGGCTTGTCTCATTCAGGGGAAAAATGCTTTTGAGGAGGAGATTTCTGAGCCTGTGGAGCTGGAGAAGGTGCTGTGATGATGCGGTGCCTAAAATCTTTCCCAAAACCAACTTGTGGCATGTTTGTTCATCTTGATTAACATAACAAACTTTAAAATGCAGGTTTAGAAAGCCCACCTCATACAGATACCATTTTCCTCCTAATTTCTGCATCAGATACTTATGAAATTGACTGAGAGCCTATAGATGACAGATGATTCCCTACGTTCCAATTGCAGGGGGCAGGTTTTGGTCAGAATTACACCAGTGTGACCCTGTTAGTGGGAGTTCACCTGCAGCACCTGGGATGAGCTGAACACCAAGAATAAATGAGCTGTAATTTTGAATTCCAGATTGAGGTTGTAGGCTTTTTCATAGAGACTTACCACGAGATTCCTGAAAGATGGTCAAGATGTGATTGTGCACAGTGCTGTCCTTAGAGCTATGTCTCAGGCTTGTGCTACCCTATCAGAGATGTTGTTTCACCTCTTCTTTATTCTCATATTAGAGTTGGTAAAGAATTGTAAACTTCCCCAGCTGTGTGAAATCCAACACTTAAAATGTGTGTCTTTATGGATTTTTATGGATCTGTGAAGAAAAACTAGTCATAGAGGAGGATGATATTTATTCATCTGCGAAGCAGCGTGATGTGATGGACCCAGGAGATACTGTGACCATTAGTAGTGTTGGCATGTCCACCCTGCAGACGCACAGGGTTGCTAAGCAACCCCCAGGAATGCATGCCTAGTGTGGCACGTGGGCATCCATCCTGCAAAATATTTCATGTGTTACCCAAGCAGTTCATTTAGATTCAAGCAGGCACTGACCCATTTGTGGATGTGGGGCTGATTTGCTGGCCTAACAATGGGTGATGCCGCCTGTCTCCACCGCAACATGGATTGGATATCCCTGTGGTGATCCTTAGGTACAGTTGTGCTCATCCTCCCTTAAATCCTGTCATTGAGGAATGCTGATGTGGGTGTTTGGTGTCCTCAGCTTGAGGGTAAAGCAAGGGGTATGCAGGTAGGGGAAACAGCTGCATTTCAGTGGTAGGTTTGGAGGTTCTCGGGGTAATTGGTTTGTGCTCTGTGATCTTTGGCTGCAAATCTCTGGGTGTCAGGCTGGATCACCCCCTGCAGATCCTGGCAAATGCATAAATGTTACCATTTAATATGTTGCTTATTCTGAACTCTATTATAAGTTTCTGTTTTTAAGGCTATTGAAATCAAACTGGATTAGCTAAAATTTAGACTGCTGAGACAACTAAAAGAACATTTTATTATCAGTTATTACTGTAGCACTGAGCTTTTAAGATACAATTATTGTTTTACTTTGCTGCTGACAGCTCCCTACACCCTTCACCCATTCTGATTTAACTTCCCACTGGTCCCTTTTGGTTTCCCTTGTCTGCCAAGCATTGTTTCACAAATACTGAGGAGCAGAGCTTCCTTTCAGCAGATAGACAATAGGTGAAGGGAAGCCCTTGGGAATCGATCATGTTAAAACCACAGAGATGTAAGTGAATTATTAGCATTTTGAGGATGTACTTGGAAGGATAGACATTGGCACATGAATGATTTGGTAATTAATTCATGCAAAGAGTATAGGTTGGAGAGGACTTCTATGGAAAACCCTAAGCTTGATTTACTACATCTTCTACCAGCTCTTGGTCAAATCTCATACACCAGCTATGAAACTAGAACTTCTGGTAGAGTCAGTAATGTTTCTATGTCTACATCAAGCACAGGACCAGACATCTAGCACAGCCACCCCTCGCTTGAATGATAATATTTACTTGCCTGGTGTTCCCTGACCTTTCATGAAGCTCTGCACTGTGCAGGATAAATAGCTGGGTATATTTATACCAACTGAAAGAGAGGGAATTCAGAGTATGATTTGTTCCATCCTCTGACTGGTTTGGTTGGCAATAATCAGAGTTATATAGCAGCTATTCTGGTAGCCGTGCTTTTTACATAAATAAGGAACAAAAGAGATCAAGGTCCAGAGGGTATTCAAATTTGGTTGACCTCATCCCTTAACTGTGCCAGGACTCACACTGGGATGCAGCAAGTACAAGAAAGGGAGGCGTGGATGCTGATAACCATCACAGAAAATTCTCCAGGAGTTCCTGGTAGCAAATTCATCATAACAGGCGAATTTCACCCTGGTACTGAGTGTCACTACAAGCCCTATTCATCATTTATATCTCCAAACACTCTATTTGGAGGAGGTAAGTGGTGCGTGGGCATTTTGCTAGCTTGCAGCTCGGGGTGAATGTTGACCTACATGCTCAGAGTTACTCTGTGCAAGCAGAGTAGAAAGCCAAGCTATCCAGCCCTGAGGAAGAAGCATTCCTGCTCGTGATCAGAGTTTGAGAGGTGACAGCTCGAGGTGATGAAGGGTGTGCATGGTGAACAACTGATGATTAATTAAAAAGAGAGTGTTTACGTTCTGTGCTGTTTCATGATGATGACATTCTCCTTGAAATATATCCAACATCTGCGTGCTGCAGTTCAGCCAGACACAAGACATCAATAAATACTCTGCTCTGAAAAAAAAATAGAACTTCTTGATAAATATTGCATTAAAGAAGATGATGCTGGTGTCTGCTCGGTGTCTGTTGGGTAGCCTGGCAAGATGTCATTGAAATTACTTACTGCATCATTTTGGGCTCAATCCATCTCCTGCCGAAGTCACTGTTGGGTTGGAAGTACCTTTGCTTTGTGTCATCTCCATCTGCAAAGGTCCCAGCCCAAAAGGAGATGGCACCTTCTAGAAAAGAACTCTTCCTTGCCAATTCTGCAAGCGTTATTTCCATCAATATCAAACTAATTAAAACCTTGGTGATCAATATTCTAGCCTTTGTATTAGGTTTTCTTATCTATTTAAACATGTGTTCTTGCTCTGGCTCTTCCTTTTCCCCGAGAGGTCTTAATTAAAGATTAACAAATCAACTGGAATCAAATAAGAGCAACTGAGCCAAAGAAAAAACCTGAACTTGTAGAAACCCTGATGCAAGCTTGGAAAAATGATCTAGGGCTTTGTTTTTTGGTGGGGTTTTTTTTTTTTTTTTTTTTGTGTTTTGTTGTTGGGTTTTTACTGCTTACAAAGCATCTCATCCTCACGGTGCCCTGCAGAGAGGAAAGCAGAAGCTCATCAGTGCTGTTGGGGGAGACTTCTGTGTGATTCTTCTGATGCAAATAATGGCATCAAGAATGCTGTGGCTACCAGTATTCATGCCAGAAATATACTTCACTGTTTATTTCAGTGAAGTGGGTTTTTGGATGTAGGAAGTGATTTGTTTTGATTGAACCAGGTTGCCTAAAACGCAACAAATTCAAATATATCCCCAGTGCCTGTCAGCACCACGTGGCAAGGGGAAGAGAACAGAAAACACTGAGAAGAGTGTGGGAAGAGAGCAAAGAAGGGGAGATGGTGAAAGGAGAGCTGAGGGTGTCATATTAAGGGTCTGCTAAATTATCATTAGTGTTAATTAGCAAATAGGAAACATGAGTGTGTGTGTGTTTGAGGCTTCTTAGCCTGACTCAGCAACACTTCCAAAAGTTTCTGAAAGCTAGAAAATAAATCTTTGTGTCTGATGGACAATCTCAAGGCAAAGCCCAATGCTTCAAAACTGCCTACATGGGATTTGAACCTAATTCTGAACTTTGCCAGTAGCCTGGTGGTGTCCCATATCACACAGATAGGAGAGGTTTAAGCCTCTTCAGAAAGCATCTTTCTGAGGCTTGGTGGTGTCCCAAACCCTGTCCTAAACCTTGAGCTTCTGGAGCTCTCTGCCCTGTGGAACGACCCTCCCTTTACACAGGGGAACACAACTGGACTCAGTGCAGGTGGGACGTGGGCCAAACCTGCATCTCTGCTTCACCTCGCCCTGGCATCAAGAGCTGATCCATGAAGCACTTCCCTTTGTTTGAAGAATCAAACCACTTGGCAGTTGGTGATGTTTCTCTCTTCAGCTACACAGATACGGTGCCAAAAGCAAAGCTTGTCCTGCTCCTTTTTTAACCTGTTTTTTCCTTTTTTTAACTTCTTTGGCTGAAAGCAGCGAACGGATAAATGTGTTGACAAGCAGTAGCTCAGCAGAGAACAAAAGTGGGAAAGAACAGCTTGAAAGAGGTAATCTGCTGCTGTGTGAGAAGCAAATGCACATGGGAGGGAGAGATGAGCAAGTAATAAAGGTACTTTTTGCCTTTAATGCATCCAGATCTTGCTATGCAAGCAGCAATGGAATGAGAAGCTATTCCTTACGAATGGCTGGCAGCAAGCGCTGCATACATGCAGTGGTACTGGGACTGCCATGGACTTACTACTTTCTTGGTACCCAACCCGTTCAGAGGTATCAACAGCAAGAGATGATGCTACTCTTGGGGTTAGCTTTTTCCCTTTTATAGTATTACTGCACAACTGTGGAAAAGTTTGCAATAAAACTTGCAGCAGTGGGGCAGAGAGAAGATCACAGAATCACAGGGGTTGGAAGGGACTTCCAGAGATCATCAGGTCCAACACCCAAGATGTAGACACTTGTCAGTGACTGGATAACGAGATAATTGGGAGGGATTGCACCCAGTGGGATTTCCCAAGCATGCTTCTCTGTTGTTTTCCTCATAATTGGTAGTTTTCACTCTCTGAGGGGGACTTTTGGGATATACAGCTTGTGCTCATCCACCACCATCATCAATAATTCCCTGCTTGTCCACTCCTCTTTCACCCCCCTTCCCTCTCTGTGTCTCCTTTACCCTTGGAGTGGGGAGATACACATTGTGTCTTACATGGATTTCCACTTTGTTTGTGCTGAAGTTGTGTCCTGCTTAAAGGAGAACATGGGTCCAGTGATGGTTGGGGATGCAAGTAGAAATGAACACCAGTAGCCAGGGAACCCCCAAATCTCTGGGAGAAATACCAGCTGAAATATCAACCCTAAAGTAAAAATTCCTATCACGTGTTTCTGCTCACTGTAGATCATGCCAATGCACCAGCCAAATGTGCTTGGATGTGGCAAGATCTTGTTCAAGCCTTGTGCATCTCCATGTGGTCTCTGGATCCAAATGCTTTCCCAACTCATACCTGCCTTGCTGCAGCCAGACCTCCTTCTCCTACTCTGAGTAGACCAGTAATAGGATTGGTAGTAGGAATTTGACTTTTGTTTTCTGTTAATCACACTTAGGAAAGCAAAGCCTTGCTTTTTAGCTGGCCGGTCCGTGCTTAATAGCGTTTATTCTCTGAACAAGAGAATACTGGGCTTGAACCCTTCTCAAACTGGAAATTAACTTTCGAAGAAAAGAAAGCTCAGCTGAGTAGCGTTTCCCAGACCCAGGGACTGCAGAGATGGTTTGTTCCCTGCACTCACTGGCCTTGTCACCCACTGTCCTTCCACACCAGCTAAATGTTCTGCAGCCTTCTGGGCTGGCAGGGAAGAAAACCATTCTCACACATTGCTTTTTTTCTTCTTCTCTATTTTGTTTGGTTTCTAAAGAGATTAAATTTCCTGCTCTAATATTTCCAGTTTCCATTGGAAATGTCTCAAATGTCTCTCTCAAACAACCTATAAGCATAAATAACAACGCACAGAGACTGGAAATATATATATATAAACTCTAAGATGTACATGCAGAAAATGTAGCAAAAGAGATTTTCTTTAAAAAAAACAACCATAAACCACAATGTAATCTCACTATTGATTTAGAATTATGCCACCCCTTCTCCAAAACCCATGAGGCAAAGTTTACATTTACATTTTACAAATCTAATAAATTTCCATGCAAATAAGTAATTTCCTACCTGGTTTGTGCCTGCAGCGTCTTTTCAATAGCTCGAACGTAGCAGATGGGTGTAATGGGTGCTCTCCCGTTGGCATTGCGCTGTCGTGAAAAAACAAGTAGACCCAAGTTTGTGCTGTTAATAAGAGTTGTTACAGAGTTGCTTAAGGATATGGTTCAGATTTGGGTATATAGATAGTGTTGTTATGGGTATGCAGCATTTCCAAAGAGTTTCAGCTGACCTTGTGAAAAGCCAAAGGGTAGGCTGAAGGGATGGCCAGGGGTGAGGAAAGCTGCATCTGAAAGTTTTCTGAAAGGTTTGGATACCTCTCACCCTTGCACCCAATGGAGCTATGACCTAGGAGGTCAGGCTGGATGATGGTGGTCATGCTGCTTGTCCCATTATAGTTTTTCTCCCTCTCGTCCTATCTTGCAAAAAGCCTGTGGAATGTCCTGTTCAGGAAGCCCTTGGCAAAGCTCATGTGCTCCTTAAGCCTTCAAATAGGGAATCATAGAATCACAGAATGTGTAAGGTTGGAAGGGACCTTTAGAGGCCATCTAGTCCAACCCCCTGCAGTGAGTAGGGACATCTTCACAAGATCAGGTTGCTCAGAGCCTGACCTTGAATGTCTTGAGGGATGGAGCCTCTACCACCTTTTTCAGCAGCCAGTGTCAGTGATACACCACCCTCATATTGAAGAGCTTTTTCCTAATATCCAACCTAAATCTGCCCTTTTTTAGTTTAAAGCTCACTTTCATGGCCTCCTCTACACAAGATCCAACAGGTCCACATCCTTCTTGTGCTGAGGGCTCCAGAGCTGGACACAGCATTCCAGGTGAGGTCTCCCCAGAGCAGAGGGGCAGAATCCCCTTTCTCTGTCTGCTCGCCACACTTCTGGTGATGCAGCCCAGGACGTGGTTGGCCTTCTGGGCTGCAGATGCACACTGGTGGCTCATGTCCAGCTTCTAATCCAGGAGTACTCCAAAGTCCTTTTCCTCAGGGCTGCTTTCAAGCATATCATCTCCTAACCTGTATGGGTAACGGGGATTGTCCCAACCCAATAATAGGATAAATAGAACATAAATAGATCGTGGGTGTTGGCCCAAGGGGGGAAGTCACACCAGCAGCATTCAAATATCCTTCTCTCCTTGGCTGGGCCTTTAGCTTTTATTCTGTTTAATAGCACTGGTGGAAGAAGAAACAAATTACAAAACCCCACTTAACCGGATACAGAATCAGCAAAACCTCACAGTAACGGATATAAGATTTCTTTCCCACTCCCCTAGACCTTGTGTGTAAAAGAGGCATCAGCAGTTTGCCCGTGCTGGGGGCCAGAATTGAGCTTCAGTGGGACTGAAGAGGTAGATCCGTTATCCCCTCTGCACCACTGCGATACTGATACGGATCATCAGAGTGAGAATTATTTATTTAAGGAGATTGAAATGGGGGGAAGGGGAAAAAAAGTATGTAGCAAATGGATTCTATTTATCCTTAATATTTAGTAGGATGGTGGACTTAAGCCCTTAGTAATTTCCAGTGGCTTAAATCTTTTCCCCACTACCCAGCAAAGCAAAGCTCTTGGCTATATATAAAATTTGACAGCAGATCTGTCTGTCACAGGTAGCTTCTCTGTTATGAACTGATAGAAATCTCCAACTGATAGGGAGAGGTTAAACCAGCAAGTTGTGTAGAAAGGATTTAAGAAAAATCTTGAATGAAATCTCCAAATAATATATATATATAAAAGTATTTATAAGCTTAAACAGGATCCTGAGAAGAGGTGATAAGTATTGTGTGGTTCCTGCTAGATTGAGGGGTGTTTTTGTGGTGGCTTAGGAAGAGATAGTATTCATCTTTATTTGTGCTACAACTCCGATAGAATGGGCTTAAAAGGTAAGATATATATGAGCTGTGCTCAGTCTCCAGTAGCAATGACAGTTTGATTTTATCACTGCCAAACGCAATATGCAGCCTTGTGTTCAGTAACCCTCCAGAAATCGAGATGCATTTTAAATCCAGGTGTAAAGGATTTCTTCTTTTCTTCTATTTTTTTTTCTTTATTTTTCTTCCTGGAAGAAGCACCAGAGAGCCTGGGAAATGTCATGCCTCTTCCAGGACTTGGTCATTACTTGGTGGCACAGCTGCAGATGGGATTTGTGTTCCTCTCTATATATGACTTCAGGAGATGAAGAATTGTGGCTTCTAGTCCGTGGGCTGCAGTTGCTGAAGTCTAACTTAGCGGAGCATGTATCCTTGGATTACTGTCGTGCAGCCTTTTGGTTGTATCAAAGCAGCTGGCAAACAGATAATAGTTGCTGTCCTGAGTTTGAATGGGGGTATTGAATTGGTGCAAGCTGCTGTAAATTGAAGCAAACAGGGCTTTTCAGGGATCCTAAGAGGGAAGGGAATAAGCAAGGCTGAATCTTCCTGCTGTAAGGATGTGTGTGTGTGTGCCTTTTGAGAGGAAAATAGATACGTACCCAACCAGTTCCCTTAAAACTAAAATCTTCCTCTTGCCAGCTTTGAAATAGGGCTGTGTACTCCTGAGACAGAGACGTTAGCAATTGCCAAGAGAACTGCTCTGAGAAAAAACCTGGTTGGCTTTGAGACCTGACATTGGAAATGAGGGAATTTGGGGTCTATTCTTGGTTCTGGCCTGAATGTTCTGTTAGAGAAAAGCTCTTGGAAACCCAGTAAAAATTCAGTTTCGTGGTAAATAAAATAGCAGTAAGTGCACAGGTTCGTTGTATGTTAAATATTAGGTGACAGCATTATCTTCCTTGGCCATCAGGATGTGTAATGTGTGTGGAAATCTTTGAATATGGAGCTGGGGTTTTGCTGGGTGGTGTTGATGTTGTAAAGCACAAGTAAATGAAGAATTAAATAAAGGCAAATAGCAACTCTGGAAGATGTTGCTGATATTTGCTTCCTATAGATATTTTAGGTAATGCAGCTCAGACTTTGGATTTCTGGGAGTAAATATAGTCCAGCTCTGCAGTGCCTGATTCGTGTGGGTAGTTTTGGGAAACAAGCAAGATTTTGAATATATCCTGAAAAAAATGTGTCACAAATATCTCCAGCAAGGCAACGACCATATGGAAGTGCATATATACACACTCTTGCAAAAGGAAATACTGATCAACCCCCTGTTGTTTTAATGGCTCATTCGATACTTTTACATATTGCAGTAATAGGAGAAAATTACGTTTCATGACTTTTCCTACCAGGAAAATACATTACATGCTTGAGTGAGTGAGAGGCTTTCTTTTGGGAAGGCCAGATAGTCCATGTTGGAGCATCTGTTGAACCTTCGTTATATGTCTTGAGAGTAGAGTACAGTTTAGGTGGAGAAACTTATTTAGTGTCAAGGTCAAGAAAATCATGTTTAAGTTGGATATAGTTAGATGCTACTGAAATGGGTAGAAAGGACTTGAGTTGAAGGAGCCCACAAAGATCCCTTGCTGCCAGCTTTAGAGAGGCGTGCTTTTGGTTTATTTAAACAGAATCAAAAAGATTTGCCTTTTGTGATTGCTCATGGGGAGTCTTCCTTCAAAAAACAAATGGCAATCTTTCATAGAATCATAGACTGGTCTGGGTTGGAAGGGACCCCAAGGATCACAGAGCTCCAACCCCCTGTCACCGGCAGGGCCACCAACCTCCAGGCCTGGAGCTACACAAGGTTGCCCAGGGCCCCATCCAACCTGGCCTTGAACACCCCCAGGGACGGGGCACCCACCCCTATCTGGGCAGCCTGTTCCAGCCCCTCACTGCTCTGTTTCTCGCCAACCTTTTTGGCCTTTTCATTCCCTCATGCCTTGGGACAATGTTGATGGTGAATCCATGAAGTTTGCCTCTTTCCCTTCTGAGTGGTTGTGTACAATGAACATAGTAAGATCGCAATCCCCGTAGCTGACTCCACACCCTGCTTCGTCTGCCCTCCACATCACTCCTAGATTTTACTCTTTTTGGGGAATCTAATTTGCAAAAATATGCTTTTCTTATGAAACGTTATTTGCAGACCTGCTATTAAACTCTCACTGCATTTATATTTTTGACAGTGTGCACCAAATTGCTCATAATTCCATTATGATCTGTGTATCACCGAGTTGGGAGAGTAATTCTGGCATATGCTAATGCCCCTTGGTTTACACACATAAAATGCTATTCTGGTAACAAAGTAGTGAGTGTGTTTTATAATGGAGCATATATCATTATAAATGGAACACTGGTTTTACAAAATATTTTAAGAGGAAGGTAAATTAGATCATGAAAAGTGCATAAGGGCTATAAATTATGCAATAGCCTAAAAAATTATTATAAAGAGATTTGGTTGTGGCCTGATTCTGTGGAACCTTTAACTGTGGCCATTAAAATAAACCATATCAACTGCTCACAGCCACAGAAGATTTATTGCCACCCATGGAATGGTCACCTGAAACCTCGTGTACTGCATGAAAATAGTGGTCACCCCTAGTTCTTGATGCAGATGTATTTAATGAGGGATATGAAATGGGAAAGGGTGGTACATGGAATGGGAAAGGGTGGTACTAGAAATGGGAGGTTTTAGAGTTCTCTCTCAACATTCAAAACATTTTTTTCCCTCAAGAGGTGCCTCGAATTTTGGATAGGAAAAGCTTAATGTCTGATTTGGCATGTGAAGGACACTGAAGTCTGTTTGAAGGTATCACTGTCATTGAGGTGCTTCCGTGGTTACTGGGGAAAAAACCTTTCAGTCTTCCTCCAGTCTAAACCAGGCATCTCCTCTTCTCTCTCTCTTTTTTTCTTTTATTTTCTTTTCCCTCTGATTTTCCTGTTCTTTCTTTACAACATCCCATAGTTTGTCTTTTGGCCTTCATCAACCTTATGCAGCCAAACCCTTCTCTCAGGGGGACTCAATGCAGAGTCCGTTCATGGACTTCCCTGAAAACTTCCTGTTTAGGTGTCACATCACAGCAGCAGGACAAGAATATTTTTGAAATTAAATTGTTGGAGAATTAGCAGCACTTTTGTGACCTGATCTCTGCTGGAATAGGGCAGCATGTTGGCCTGACAAGCACCAACGAGGAGTCCTGTGAGTTGAGGCCATGTGGGAGAGACTTGGGACACTCATCACAGTGTGGCTCTGTGCTATTACAAACCTGCTTAATTTTTACGTTGATGAGAGATGAAGTCTCAGGTTACTGTTGATGATGAGCTCTGTGGTGGAAAATGCCCATCAGAAAATACGAAGAGGAAACTCATATATTGAATTTGTGAGCAGCAGTAGCTTTGAGTTTAAGACCTGAAAAACTCTCTGTTTCTTCAGATGAACTTTGTGATTGCACTCATGATAGTGCTCCGCACCTGGGCTGAGATTTGGAGTAACTTCTCTAGGTAGCATCACAAAGAAGTGCTGTGCAGGAGAGAAGCAGAGGAATGGGATAAAATGAAGTATCCTTGTAAAAAATGAAATTAGATAATGATTAAGCATTAAGCAGGTCATTAATTTCTGGGCTATTTTAGGGAAGGACAAACCCTGCAGAAATGTGTGGAGGAATTGTTCTTCTCCCCACAGTCCTGTTCTCTCTGAGATTCCCAAACTCCCCCTTCCTTATTCCCCAGCGTGGGCTCAGCTCACCCTCTCTGTGGGTGGGTCAGGCTCCCCAAGTGCCTCTGTATGTCTGAAGAGTCGAATCCTTAAGTCTCTTTAAGTTTCCATTAGTCACCAAAAATTGCCACTTTTCTAACTGCAGTATGGGGCTTTTTGTCAATGTAGAGTAGTTTTAATGTTGCTTCCTGATCATCATCACAGCAGTAGATAACGGTATGTTTTTTAAAGATGTGGGTAATTTCAGTGCAGCTGAATTAGTGCAGAAATGGATCCTTGCAAGGCAGAGATCCAGCAGCCAGCTGGGCTCTTTGGGACTGTGTCCTCCCTGGCATCCAGATTTTGGTGTCTTGCTGAGAGACAGAGCATGGCCAAGGACTCTGAGCACCTCAGGTGGCACTCAGTGACTCCAGAGCATGTCTGCAGACCTGCCCCCAAGCAGGGTAATGCTCCCATCCCAGAGACATGTGCTGGGTACCGCTGTACGGACTGAGGGACAGTGAATGTTCCCTTTGGAAGCTGCATCTCATCAGCACTGAATGATGTAGCCATCCCACTTCAGACACAACAGCCTGCAAGCTCTATCCTTCACATGGAGGAAACACTTCACTTCTGTTATTATTTTCTCTTTTTCCCTCCTATGTACATGTTGTAAAAGCCCATTAATTTCAGTGGTGCTGTTTATACAGCTACCAAACAGAAATTAAGGAAAAATCTGGCCATTGCACTTATTCTCCTTCCTTTGACGCTCAGCAACTATGGGGAGAATGATGAAAAATTAATGCCACTGCCCATCTGCACCTTCTCTCAGCACATTAGTGTCAACAGTAAAGCAGTCCCATGCCTTTTTTCGTAAGAAAACCCCCCAACACCCAGGTTTTCTGCATATTATACACCCTGTGACAGCCTGCACACACTTTGGTTTGAATGCATTTTGTTGTTTGTGCTGTGTGACAGGGTTTGTGCCAGCTCTGGGGATTTTATCATTAGTCTCCTGACAGGTTTTTTTGGTTTGGGTTTTGGTTTTTTATTTTAATTTCTTCTGACAACAGTGCTGTGTGGCATTTGATAGTTTAGCCTAGTTTGATGTCAGTTGATAATAATTATTCTAGTAGTTAACCATACTCTTACAGGATGGCTGTAATTTGTTCTGTAATTGTAGCTGGGCTGATAGCAACATATCTCTATTTTTTTAAAGGAAAGTAAAATTCTAACCTGCCTGGTACTGGGGAAAAAGAGCTTGAAAATGTTATTTTCCGAAGTTTAAAAGCTGGAGGGCTAAAATTAAACCTTCAATTATATTAAAGCCTAATCTTGTGATGCTAAATCCTTTTTTTATGTTTTGGGGAGCTGACCTGTGATTTCTGTGTGTCTGGGGCTGACAGTATCAATTACATTACAGCATCCCGTTAAGCCAGTGGCCTTTGGGCACTGACCTTTTCATCTCTAACGTTGCAGGAATTTATGCAGGCAGAGTTTGAGATGAGTCTATTTGTTTGCTTTCTCATCTTCCACCAGTTGGCACTAACATTAACCATTGGTAGTTGCTGGGTGTTTTGCCTTGTGCTGGTGGCACACCGTGGTTTCTATGGGTCCCTCTCTAACACCCACCTGCTGCTGTGCAATGCCACCACGCAGGATGCAGTAACCCCGGAGCCTGTTTCACTCTGCAGACAAACCTGGCACATATAAGGTGCCCATCAGGGAGCTGGATAAACTGGGAATGTCTCTGTAGTGATAAAGCAGGTGCAGTGTTGGTGCCAGCCATGCAGACACGATCCCACTGTCTCACCGACACAGAAGGTCCTATAAGACAGGGATGAGAAAATGATTCAGTGCCATCTATTTTTTGCCACCCATCACAACTAAATGAAGTTCCTGGAAAAGGGGAAAGAAGCCAGCAAATCACTTCCTAAGGGATATAAGCAGGTTTTGCAGAATTAGGCTCTTTTGTCCTCATGGTATGTGCCCAGCTGTCTCAGCACTGGCTGTGCAGCACACTGGTGGATAGCATGAAGGTAGAGGTCCTGCATCAGCTTGCTGATGGCTTAGCCCTTGGTTTTGTTAGTCTACAAAGTCTCCTGAAGCCTGCTGAAGTTGCTCGATAATCATAAATGGTAATAACTTGAGGCAATACAAGAGGTTAAGGCTTTCAGTGGCTCTGTTTGGTGAACCGTAGGAAAATGTCTGAGCAAAATAAGGAACAAGTCTCGTCTTTTGCCTCCCCTTCTCTCGTCTTTTGCCTCCCCTTCTCTCGTCTTTTGCCTCCCCTTCTCTCGTCTTTTGCCTCCCCTTCTCTCGTCTTTTGCCTCCCCTTCTCTCGTCTTTTGCCTCCCCTTCTCTCGTCTTTTGCCTCCCCTTCTCTCGTCTTTTGCCTCCCCTTCTCTCGTCTTTTGCCTCCCCTTCTCTCGTCTTTTGCCTCCCCTTCTCTCGTCTTTTGCCTCCCCTTCTCTCGTCTTTTGCCTCCCCTTCTCTCGTCTTTTGCCTCCCCTTCTCTCGTCTTTTGCCTCCCCTTCTCTCGTCTTTTGCCTCCCCTTCTCTCGTCTTTTGCCTCCCCTTCTCTCGTCTTTTGCCTCCCCTTCTCTCGTCTTTTGCCTCCCCTTCTCTCGTCTTTTGCCTCCCCTTCTCTCGTCTTTTGCCTCCCCTTCTCTCGTCTTTTGCCTCCCCTTCTCTCGTCTTTTGCCTCCCCTTCTCTCGTCTTTTGCCTCCCCTTCTCTCGTCTTTTGCCTCCCCTTCTCTCGTCTTTTGCCTCCCCTTCTCTCGTCTTTTGCCTCCCCTTCTCTCGTCTTTTGCCTCCCCTTCTCTCGTCTTTTGCCTCCCCTTCTCTCGTCTTTTGCCTCCCCTTCTCTCGTCTTTTGCCTCCCCTTCTCTCGTCTTTTGCCTCCCCTTCTCTCGTCTTTTGCCTCCCCTTCTCTCGTCTTTTGCCTCCCCTTCTCTCGTCTTTTGCCTCCCCTTCTCTCGTCTTTTGCCTCCCCTTCTCTCGTCTTTTGCCTCCCCTTCTCTCGTCTTTTGCCTCCCCTTCTCTCTTTTCTCTGGGTTTGTGTGTGTATATTTGTTGTTTTGTATGCCTGTCATCCTGAGCCTGGAAATATTTCCTTGGAAGGTTTTAAGCTTTACCCTGGGGTGGATTTAACTCTTTGCTTCATCCAGTGAGTCCTCTTGTGCTTTCAGATGGTTTATTTGATAGTGATCCTATCTGAGCTGGAAAACATGTTCCTTTTGTGGGTAATTTGTTTTAGCCAATCTGCACAACTGGAAAATGAGCTCAAATGCCTCAGAGGAGCCAATTCTTCCTAATGTATATATTGGATGTCATGTATTTCTTCTTTACTCTTTAGACATTTACCATCCAGCCTTACACAGGGTAATGCCCTAAGTAGAAAAATGCTTCTAAATGTACCATTAAGCAGAAGAAAAGCCCCCAGCTAGTTTTAGTGGTGATTTAATTAATTCCAAACAGCACAAACACTATGTACATTTAGTCATTCTTCTTACATAGCAATTATGTGTACTGTGAGGCTTTATCTCTGCTTTCTGCATGTGGACAGGCAAATATCTTTGTAATTTAATATTAATTGCATCTGAATGAAACCATAGTATATTTGTGAGTATACATCAGCTAATTAGAGCTGTAGATTGAGGCCTGATACTCTTTGCTCCTTTTCTGTTTGAGGGTTTGAAGCTGGTCCAGCCCCACCCTTGCTTCCTGCTCCTCAGCACGAAGCATCATCACCATCAGATTTTCAGCAGCCTTCATCACTGTCTCTGCCTTCCCATGTGCTCTGAGCACCTTGATACTCATTTCATGGAAGCTTTGGCAAAGTGGTCATGAGTGATGTAGGCATGTATGAACAGACTGTACATTCATGTATTTAGTTTTACACTTTATTTTCCTCCAGCTGAAGACATGTCTTTGGAAGCTCAGGGACCAAACATAACTCTTGGCTTAACTTGCAACTGAGTTAGCTTTAGTTTAGCACATGCCCAACCCATGATCCTTGGACCCTATCTCCTGAGACCTTAGCCTAACCTCAGACATAAACCTACCCCAGAAATTCCTGTAGATATCAGAATGAGCCATGAAATCCCTAATTTCTCTAATGCAACCACTGCAGAGACACTGTCTGGCCTCTGATGTACCTTTAGCTTCGGGCTAAAGTCTGGGGCCACTATTCAGGACCAAGCAGAGTGCAAAACATTTTATAAACTTATTTGTCCAGTAATTCCAGGGAAACCACAGTTGCTCTTTCAAGGGCTGATGGTGGAGGAGAAGCTGAGGAAGGCTGGAGCAGGGGAGTATGACATGAGGCACTCCTGACACTTGTCAAATCTTATTTTCTCCAACTGGTCATCAAGTATCCGTGGAGTAGGTCACATATCTGGAGGGAAAATGAATTATCTGATTTCTGAGCTCTGAGGGAGGCAGCAGCTCAACCATGACATCAAGATTGCTTTTCAGCCACCTTAAAAAAAAATCATGTAGAAAAAGGCCTGAGGTAAAATACTGAAGCAGAGAGAGAGTCTGGCAGAGCTGAAGGAGAAGAGAGTTGTGTCCCAGAAGGTGTAGCTTAACCTTCCTTGATCTTCTGTAGCACGAGAGAGGGAACAGCTTGAATTGCAAGGAGAGGGCAGGCAAATGGTCACCTACACATGGTTTAGGCTACTCTGAACTTTCTGTCACCAGGGCCTTAGAGTTGTACAACCCAGGGAGAAAAAACTGGTAACATCATAGAAGAACAAGTGGAACCACTTGCAGCTTTGGTGAGGGGATGATGTTCTCTGCAGGTGTTTTTGATGTTTCTGCTGGGCTTTCACTGATGCAACAATGTCACCATGTGAACAGGTTGTACACTTTTTATGGAAAACACCCATGAGGGTATTGGAGACCCAGGTACCTAACCAAGAGGTAGGTCCAGAATGATGGGTGGCTTTGGGGACCTCATTGTATGGGCTGAGCCTCTTGAGGATTTAATTTCCACACATATAAGCTGGACTTGAGTGAAATTTCAGCTCAATTTGAGGTCTTTAGTAAATATTTCAGCCCTTACATTGGCATTGGCCCCTTTCTGAGTAATGAAAACAGGTATGATAAATAAAATAATAATGCTATCATAGGAGATGGGGACTTCTTTCCCTTTTGTGCACGTTCCAGCTCTGGCACAGTAACACCGGAACCAATATCCAGAATGAGCTCTCAAAAGCAGCTTATTAGACAGGATTTGGGGCAGGACTCTACTTCTGTCCCTTTGTTTCTAGACGAGGAGGCTGAGGGGAGACCTTATCACCACCTACAACTACCTCAAGGGAGGTTGCAGAGAGGTGGGCAATGGTCTCTTCAGGCAGGGGACAGGAGACGGGACAAGGGGAAATGGCCTCAAGCTGCCCCAGGGCAGGGTCAGAGCAGATGGGAGGGAAAAATTCTTCCCTGGCAGAGTTGTGGGGCTGTGGCACAGGCTGCCCAGGGAGGGGGCTGAGTCCCCAACCCTGGATGTGTTTAACAGATGGGTAGATGAGGTGCTCAGGGATCTGGTTTAGCACAGGGCAGAACGGTTGGACTCAGTCTTGAAGGTCTTTTCCAACCTGGTGACTCTGTGTGTGATTCTGTGTGGGACTCTGTCTCTCTGACTTTTGCCAGTTTATACTTGCTTCTAAATTCTTAAAGACTACTCTGAAAAGAAAGTCATTGAGGAAAGGGATAACTGAAATTTCCCAGAGGGAATGCTTTAAGGTGGCAATGACTCAACGGTTGGCCAACACTGTTGCAAGGTTTTCATCCCGTTGTCAAAGCTGGTTAACTAAAAGGTTCTCTCTTCAGGTGGACTGTCAGGCTGAATTTGTCTTACAGCACGAGGCTGAATCAATGGACTGATTAGCAAATGTTGAGTTGGAGATTTTTGGAATTAGTGCTGGTATGATTTCAATGTCTTGTTTTGTGTTTTTGAGTGAAAAGGACCACGATCAAGCCAGGTATAAATAGGAGCAGCTCTTGTCATTTCAATGGCTGGATTTGTACCAGGGGAGGTTTTGGCCCACCATGCAGCAGAGAAGATATTGGAGTAGAAAGCTTTCAAACAAAGTAAATCAATTGCTCTTCCTTCCTCTATTCCTTTTCCTTTTCTGTTTTAACATTATTGATGAAGTGACCAAAATGGTATCTGGGCATATCAGAAAAATCAATGAAAAAGTAAATCTTAAAAAAAAAAAATCAATTGTCCTGCAGTGTGAATTTAAATGTGACCTGGTTTTGCTGTACTGTATATCTAGTAGATAAAGTACTGTGCTGTCAAGAGATATATTTTGCTTTATTTTTTACAATTGGATTTTTGTAGGAGCTAATTTCTTAAGACAGAAAGTGGCTGTTAATTTTAGTTTTTTCCCAGCAAAGGTCCCAAATGGAAACCCCTTTTGTCAGGAGTCTTCTGAGCTACAGGGTGTGGAGCAGGTGCTGGCTGTGTGCATGAGTGGGATGTGCACCAGCTACCTTTACCCCCTCTTCCTGACGTACAAAGCAAAGCACAGAAGCAACTTATCCAAAGTGACCTTGTCCCAGGAACCAAAGCCAGGTCCTCTTATTGCAAGGGCAGTATTCAGTCCAAGAGCCCTACTTCTGCAGGGATGTGACAGCATTGTGTAGTGGGACTGTAATTTACTGTGCCCCGCTACGTGTTCCACTCTGCAGCCAGGCTGACCAAGTTTGTAATTTTAGTGTATTTGATCAACATGCTGCTCATTTTTCCATTATCTGGGAAGTCTGTAATTCATCTTCCTCACTAGTGGATCATACCAGAGCATTTAATTTCCATGACTGTGAATTATCAGCACCCAATCCTTGAAGGTATGATTGGAGATAATAGCCTCAAGTTTCCCAGGTGAATAATTACTTCAGCTGTTCAAGTTGTGATATCTTTGAGGGCCTTTTAGGGTTTTTTTTGCTTACAGAAGGAAGTGCTCAGCATTTTCTGAAGACCATGGCCTTCTACAGTGACTAAACCCTAGGTTGTTTCAACTCTTACTTGTATGAAGTCTGTTATTACATGTCCTGGGTTTAGTTCTCCCACTCAGCCTCTGAAATGTTAATAAGTGTATGGCAGAAAAAGCACAATGCTTGTGCCACTGGCCATTTAACCCCCAGGTTGCTGCCTGTATTTTGAAATAAGGTTTTGCAAAACTGCCCAAATTGCTCTGGACATCAGTCCCAGTGAAAGTTCTTGAGATCTGAGATTTTTCACTTGGGTTTATTTAAAAATCCTGGCCTTGTTGCCTGGAAACCCCTGTTTACAGCAGTCAGAATAAAATGATCAGTTTGATATTTTGAAGACATAAAGTTAATTAACATCTCATTTCACACTCAAAAGGAATTAGGTGCTGTTAATGAAGTCCCGTTACTACCTTTGAAACTCTCCTCTAGCATGGAAACATGGTATTTGGTGCAACTACTTGTCTTAATTCTACTCTGTATTTTGCACAATAAATATCTGTGTTAATCTGTAAATGAATCCAGCCTCTCCAGGGCCTTTTGACACAGCAGCATCCCCTAAATATGTGGTCAGCCTTAATACCCTTGTCTCAAATACCATTTATCCTGAGTGCAGAGCTCCAGATGATGCCTGCAGGACACTGAGATGTGTTGAAATCCAGTGAGCCTTGTTCCTGAGTGAGCCAGTGGCTTCCCCAGCCCCATGGGCTGCCTTATGCAAAAGCTCCATCTTTTAATAGAACTGGGTTTGGGAATTTCCTCCAGTGAAACAGAAGGCTGGGGTAATTTCCAGCAAGCAGATGTTATCCAGGCATTGCTGTAACCTTGCAGTCGGTGTGAGCTTCAAACCAAGAAGCTGTGAGTTTTAAGCATCCCAGAGAAGTGCTTCGTGGGGTGTTAGTGAAGAGCGTGTTGAAATGCTGAACATGTGAAGAGAGGGTTGTGTGCGCACATGTGGGCAGCCTCTTCTCAGTGTCTGTGGGGACAGGACAAAGGGCGATGACCTCAAGTTGGAGCACAGGGAGTTCCGCACCAATGTGGGGAAGAACTTCTTCCTGGTGAGGGTGAGGGAGCCCTGGGACAGGCTGCCCAGGGGGTGTGGAGTCTCCTTCTCTGGAGAGATTCCAGACCCATCTGGGCTCCGACCTGTGTGACCTGTCCTAGGGAGCTGCTTTGGCAGGGGGTTGGATGATGATCTCTGGAGGTCCCTTCCAACCCCTACGCTTCTGTGATTGTGATGTCCATGCCTACAGTTAAAAATGGGGCAGTTTTAGTACATCAACAAACAGGATGAGCTGTACTGGGCCATCCACAAGCTTTTCCTCCTGTTGGTACAGAGAGCAGCAAGCACAGTATTTCCCTGGAAGGACAATTTGCGTGGTCTATCATCTGTGGAAGTGAGAAGATTTAAAATGCTCTATTGTAAGTTATAGGGAAGCCCAGGCATTGATGTTGTGGGACTGTCAGGACTCGTGCAGGGTGTAGTTGATCTCTGCAGCGTTTGGCTTATCTTCCTGGGTGCATCTGTTCAAAATTCATTTCTTCTGACTGTGCAGCTTTGTTCCATGACTTGTCACATTCACGAATGTTGATCACTTCCTCCCATTACTGTCAGGGCACCATCCTTTGCCATAACTGGACAGACACATCACTGTAATTGGTCAAAACATTTCAGAAATGTAGGTATTTTTCTGAAAGATATTACTCAGGTTTGTTTTAAGAGGCTGGAAACAAGAAAACCACTTGCTCTTGCAGAGATTTTTGCAAAAGGATGTCATTAGATTTAGGAAAAGTGCTTGACTACAAGGTTTCACTTATGTAATTTATTAAACAATGTTAAGAATTTTATTTTTTATTCTTTTTAAAATACCTCAGCTTTTTTTTTTGTCTGCTGTAAATGCAGCATGAAGTTCCTTATTTGTGAGAGGGATGTATTTCCTGGGTATTTGAAAATTTGCAAAAATAACATTTCCTGTGTTACAGCTTAATATAGGCTGAGGGGAGACCTTATCACTGCCTACAACTACCTCAAGGGAGGGTGCAGAGAGGGGGGCGATGGTAATTTCAGCCAGGGGACAGGAGATGGGACAAGGGGAAATGGCCTCAAGCTGCCCCAGGGCAGGGTCAGCTCAGATGGGAGGGAAAAGTTCTCCCCTGGCAGAGTTGTGGGGCTGTGGCACAGGCTGCCCAGGGAGGGGGCTGAGTCCCCACCCCTGGGTATGCTTATAAAAAGGGCAGATGAGGTGCTCAGGGATCTGGTTTAGCACAGGACAGAATGGTTGGACTTGGTGATCTTAAGGGTCTTTTCCAACCTGGTGATTCTGTGATTAATGTTTTTATTGATAGTTAAAACAGCAAAGATGTTTTATTGATCCCAGGTCATGTGTTAGGAAGCGCAGAGCAGCTCTGACCCCTGAGAGTGTCATGGTTTGGGTGAGGGGGTGCCACTGGGTTGTAAGTACTGCTGCAGGTGCGGTGACAATCCTTTTCTGCTGAGGACAACACATGAGGAGCTGGGCAGAGCTCATAAACATCTCTTCATGGTCATCAAATAGTCATCACTTGGAATGACTTTTTATTACTGACCCGTGGAGCAGAGTAAAACTTCAAAATCAAGTCAGGTTCTCGAGCTGGTGCCTTGACAAGTTGCCCTGATACAGGCCCTGTAATTCTTAAGGGTCATTGTTTTAAAGGTGTGAAGTCAGTGCCAGCCTGGCACAGACGTACTTGCAGAGGTCTGCCCCAGCATGGGCTTCAGAAACACCCCAGTGCTGCAGAGTGAATGACACTGCTCCATTGACAAGCAACACAGCTCGCCCTCCCGCCCCCACCCATGGAATGGAGTGAGCCGTTAAATTTCACATGTCAAGTTGGGAACTGTGGTCTCCTGGGAGCTGCTACGTGCTCCTGCTGTGGGAGCAGGAAGCTGTGGGGTGGGTAAGGTAGAGAATGAGTAGCAGGAGTTGGCTCAGCCCTTGCAGTAAAGTCAGCAACTGTGCCTGATCCCACCCTGATCCCATCATGCTAGGGAAATGCTTAGACTATACAGGCACCTTGGACTGACAAAAGAATGTGGAAGCTTTCCCATTTTTTAAAAGTTTTTCTTAGGTTTGGGTATTTTTTTAATATATCCTGGCAGGTTCCTTCTTTCCAAAGGAGCCACACCACCATTATTACAATAAATGAAGAGAAATATCCCCAAATTTGTACACTTTTTAATCAACAAGTGGAGTCATGTCTGGTTAGAATTGCAGACTGACAGAAATATATTAACATATTTCTTTTTGTCAAGAGCTAAGCCAGCAGCACGTGATTCTAATGGAATGGCTAACTATTGTAATTGGGAATTGCATCATATTGTATGGCTTTAATTTAAGAAAACAAGCAGCAATTCAATAGCATAGATTATTGTATTGCTTTTGAAACACTTACATGCCTGAAGGATAAGTATCTTAAAAGAATTCTTGTTTGTTTCTCTCACAGTGTATAAAACAAAAGAAGGAGCAGAAATAGCTGGGGTTTAAAAGAGCCTGGTACTTGGTCTGGGCATCCTGCACCCTGCATCACCTCGTGGGAGTTAGGGTGTGATGCAGATGAGGGAGACTACAGTCCAATGCCTGTCTCTCACCATCACCTAGCAGAGCTCAGACAGTCACACGTTGTGTTCTTCTGTATCCAGTCTTTGGAAAAAAGCTTTTTCATGAAGTTTCTGTGGAAAAGGAAACCATTGTGAGTAGCACCGTGCCACTGCTGTCCTGGCAACCCTGGCAGGATTCAGCTTGGGTATCAGCATTTAAGCCACTCTGGGTTTTGGATTTGTACCATGAATTGCCTTTGCACCACATTCACCACGTCTGTGAAAGAGCAGATGGACAGTTTGAAATTTAAGGCAGTTTTTTTTCCCTCAGCTGAATGTCAAAGCCTGTGGTGCAGCCATTGTGGTCCAGCAAAGAAACAACCTCTGTGACATATTCTCCCCTTCTTGTATGATGACACCCACAGTACTTACACCATGTAGTGAAGGGATGTGGTAAAAATCTAACATGTTTTTTAAGCTATATGCTTAAGAACACTGTGAGAGAAAGGGAAGGGGGTTGTTTCTGGGTTTGTTGTATTTTTTTAGGGAATTTGTCAGTGAAGGGAACTGGTAGATGAAAACAGAGACCCAAGTCCAGAAAGGTACAGCTTAGCCAGCAGCACAAACTTCTCTAACAAATGTGCTTCAGCTCTGCTTGTGACATGTGCTCCCATCACTGTCACTGCCAGTTTCTGCTGCACTGCATCACCCCCCTCACCGCATGTCCATCATCTCCTGCGCGCCGAACAGCGGCGTGCCCGCTCCTCCAGTGCTTCCTCCACGCAGCTGAGATGAGGCTGACGGGCTGTGCAGCTGGAGGTGATGCATTGGATGAACAAAGCTTGGTAGAAATAAATTAGCCCCTGTGTTGCTTAAATTAATGACGCTGTTGACGATGACAAGCCAAGGTAAACTGGGAAAGCTCTCCTCTCCCAAACAGGAGCTCGCATCGCGCTTTTTAGGTCTATGAACTGGAAAATTAGTATGAGGTTTTACAGCCTCCTGTTGTGCTTGGAAATGGAAGGCTGTGATACGCTCCTCAGAAATACAGATTCTGAAAATTATACTTAAAAAATAGTGATTTCTTCAAAGGAACTTTAAATGTCATATTAATGATTTTTGCCACATGTTTTATTTAAGTGCATAAATATATTTTACAGAATGATATATTTTACAGCACCACATTTAGGGGCAGTACTTCTCCAAAGCATCTTCAGAGCAGTGTGAAAACTGTTCTTACTATACGAGCTATTCATTTGCATGTGTAAATCTTCCTTCCAGGATGTTTTTTGGTACCCTGATGGGCCACCCTGGCATTTGATTTCTTTCGCAGTCTCAATGTACCTTAATTTTAATTGGGAATAGTAAATTATCACGGTAATTTGAGGTATTCTCATGTAGAGATTTACAAATAGCAGGAGGTGATCAACATTGTTTAACTCACTGCTGGGAAAGAGGCCTGGGAAGGTGATGGCATGAGGAAAGCCAGAGAAAGGCAAATTATAGGTTGCATGTGAATTAGAAATGTTGAAGGTAGGAAAAGAGCTTATAAAAGCATCTGCTTTTTCCAGGGAAGAGGAATTCAACACAGGTACACAAAGTAGAGAGGAAAATAACAAGCAGAAGCTTGACTTCATCCTCCAGTGATCGCCAATGATTTCTCTGATACATCAGCTTCCTGCATGATTTAATTTCTTCCACTGGTGATTATTTCAGCGACTGTCACACCTAAATCCAAAGGCATTCTTCTGTCTTCAGTGAGGAAAAAAACCTGTGAGTCTTGGTCCCAGCTGTTTCTGATGCATGCTTTGCTCTGGATTCCTAATGTTATTAATCTTTTTTTTACCCTGCAAAAATATCCACAGTTTTATGAGTATGGTATGAAAAAGAAGGGCCCAACAGCCCATTGTTAATGACACACAGTCTGTTATTCCACCCTATACCTAACTGGTTCCTATCTCCACCTGATCCTGCAGTTCTTGGTTGTATTTCTTCTGTTGCTAGGCTGGCAGGGGAGTTAAACCTTTCATCACTCTCCATTGACTTTTGAGTAACAGTTCTGTTGGGTTTGTTTGTCATTCTGAGGGTTGTATGTATCTGATACTGTTTTCATGGACACTTTTCCCCACCTCTTTTCAGTCCTCCCCTATATCACCCAATATTTGCTGTCCACCTACTTCTTGTACGTAAAGAAAATGCAAAGTCTGCCTTGCTGTCTGCAAAATTGTGAGAGCTTGGGCTTCCAGTAAAATTTCTTCCAGTAATTTTCTGGGGTCCTGGTTGATGACAGGCTGGCCATGAGCCAGCAGTGTGCCCTGGTGGCTGAGAGAGCCAGTGGGGTCCTGGGATGCATCAGGACAAGTATGGTCAGCAGGTCAAAGGAAGTGATCCTCCCCTTCTACTCTGCCCTGGTCAGGCCCCACCTGTAGTGTTGTGTCCAGTTCTGGGCTCCCTGGGATAAAAAAGACAGGGATCTCCTGGAGAGAGTCTGGAGGAGGCTATGGAGATGATGAAGGGCCTGGAGCATCTCCCCTGTGAGGAAAGGCTGAGTGAGCTGGGACTGTTCAGCCTGGAGAAAATAAGAGTAAAGGGGGACCTTATTAATGTTTATAAATATCTTAAGTGTGGGATGCAGGGAGAATGGCCAGCCCCTTCTCAGTGGTCGGTGGGGACAGGACAAGGGGCAATGGCTGCAAGTTGGAGCACAGGGAGTCCTGCACAAACATGTGGAAGAACTTTTACCCAGTGAGTGTGAGGGAGCCCTGGGACAGGCTGCCCAGGGGGTGTGGAGTCTCCTTCTCTGGAGATATTCCAGCCCCGTCTGGATGCCAGCCTGTGTGACCTGTCCTAGGGACCCTGCTTTGGCAGGAGGGTTGGACCCAGTGAGCTCTGGAGTTCCCTCCCAACCCTTGTGATTCTGTGATTCTAACGAGCAAAGGCACAAGCACTGCAAATCTTTGCTTGACTCCAGCTGCCATTGTGAACCTCTTAAACCAGTCAGGATCTCCATGAAGCTTTGCTATTCTCCTCACTATCTCCTGAGATAATCCACGTTTAGCCTTTATCTTCTGGAAGTGTGTTTTGCTGAGACTATCAAAGGCTTTTTCAGAGTCAATAAAGTTAATGATGATGGGTGCAGGATTCTGCTCCGAATCCTCCTTGTTTCTCTTTTAGCTGCTTGTGTGTCTCTGATTTCATCCGTGGTACAATGATCCTCTCATGAAGTTTTGTCTGATGCTGACAGGAAGTCTATGCCATACCGATTGGGACAATCTGTCAGGTGACAGTAATTTGGCAGTTTGGCAATTAAAGCCTTTTCCTCGTTACTTCCTCCATTCTCCAGGTTGCCTTGTGCTTGTTTAAGAGCCGCAGAGTTGTTTTCTTGCATCCTTTGCCAGCCCCAAAGGGATTCTGCTGCAGCCTCTGCCTTCCTGGAGAAGTTTCCTCTGCAGCCCCCAGAGTCAATGTTAGGGCTGAGGGGATTTCTGTGTGCATACTCCCCACTCTGAGGGCATTTGAGCCTCTTTTTTTTAGACAGTCCTCAGTCTGTCTATCTCTCTCTATCTTCTTTCTGTTATCTATCTATCTATCTATCTATCTATCTATCTATCTATCTATCTATCTATCTCTTCTGTCTATCATCTGTCTATCATCTGTCTATTTATCTATCATCTATTTATTTATCATCTATTTATCTATCATCTATCTATCATCTCTCTCTCTCGCCTCCCTCCCTCCCTCCCTCTCTCCCTCCCTCCCCCCCCCCCCCCCCTCTCTCTCTTTACTTATTTTCTGTTTCTCTGTGCTTTCAGCCTGCAGAGATCTCTTTGATCTCTGTGTTGCCGTGGAGGAGAGGCAGTGGGCTGCTTTCTCTGCCCGGCATGGAAGGACACGGGTCCCAACAGGATGCCCAGTGCCGCAGCATCTTCCCTCACAAAATGGACTTTATCTTGCTGAACTAAGCCAGAACAGGCAATAATTTGGGGGACAAAGAAGGCAATTTACTGCTTTTTCCATCGATCCAGATTTGATTAAAGCATAAAAGGATAAACAAATAGGGGAAAGCTTTCCTGGGTGTGGGGAGAAAGGCTGTCAGTGCAGTACTTTGGTCTTACATCAAAAAGCACAAGGAAAGGTTTCTGCCGGGTTTTTTGCCAGGTTTTGCTTTGTTAACATCTGCTTCACACCTGGAATCCATGCAAGTATGTGTTTTTACTCCCATTCTGTAAATGCTTTCCACCTCAAATAATATCTGTGCTGTCCATAAAGTGCTTTGGATTCCTCCTCCCTCTGCTCCCCCCAGCGAGAGGCAGTTGTGGCCTCTCTCCTCTGGGTGGCTATGCTGCAGCACTGATCCTTTCCCCATTCAGCTGAGATTTAGGCAAGTCGTTACAGTCTTGCTTTCCAGGGTCAATGGTATAGATTCTTTTGGTGTGGTTTTTTTATTGATGTAAATAAACACTAGTAAGTAGGACCCATGTTTATCTATTTGCTGACTCTGAAACAGGGGCCAGGCTCTGATTTTGTGAATTCAGCACATGCCCAGTGCTTCAGGTGGTCAAAAGCCACTCATAAAATCAAGTTGGAATTTCCTTCCTATTTTAAGCTTGCACTGATAGCTTCTTGATTGCTCTTCTGGGTACCTGGGAATGCAAATGGGCAGTTAGACATTTTGATGCTTATTAACATATGCTGGGCTACTAATTTCATGCAAATTGTTAAACCTGCGTGGGAAGATTAGACAAATAGGATCAGGTGCATTTTTACATGGGCTTGGGTTTTTAAAACGAAACAAATCCTTAGTGTGAGAACCTTCATCCTGTTCTGAATACCTGGGAAATTAAGTCTTGGTACATGAGTCATAGCAGCTATGTCAGGGATGACCTAGGATCACTGTTAGGCAGAAACACAGGCTGGTTTGAATGCAGAAACTCTATGGATCCAGATCGTATTTATTCTGAATATATATTTATTATGAAAAGTGAGCAAAGAAGAAATAAGTCTGAAAACTCCTTCACAGGGGAGAGCATGCCATTATGGAAACAGTAACGATGGGAATGACATAGAAATATGTGCAGAAGGGTTTAAATAAGAGAAGGGGGTGGTGGCAGGACCAGGCAGGGTACCCCAGTCCCATGGATGTCATTGTGCTTTGCCTTTTGCCTTTGTCACTTCTTATTCTGTAAAATTTTAAACCAAGCTTTTTTTCTTGTAAAGTCTTGATCTTGTAATAGTAAAAGTGACTTAGGTCCTGAGGAATTCCAAAGTTAATGGTAAACTTAAGTTCTAAAGCTATGGATACGGGCACAAAGGCACCAACCCACACAAGCACCCCTTTCCCTGCTTCCAAAGCACATCCTTGGAGTGAATTTCAGTGGCTTCACAAAGCTGCTGGTAGAAATTGTTCAAAGCAAGCAGAGACACAATTTCTCTTCTGAAAAACATGAAACATGCTGGTATCTAGGCAGATTCCTCTTGTTTAAAATCAGCAAATCAGCCGAAATACAGAAGTCCTTGGAATATTCGATGCCCTGGCTTGAGACAGTTGCTCTGCAAGCAGGGAGAGGAGCTCTTTCTTTGTCCTTCAATGCAAGGGCTTTCTGCTGAAAACGATGAGGGCTTAAATGTGACTGAGGATGAGATTTTATCCAAAGTAGGTCAAGGGAAGAAAATCTTTACTGTCTGCCTATAGCCCATCTCATGTCAGGAACAGGAGAGTCCAATGAGAAACGCCAGCCTGTGGCCCAACAAGTACAATTATTGTGTACTGTGTCTTCATTTGGATGCCACGCTCAGTTAATAACCAGATCTCCACCATACTTCTTTATTGCTTAGGCTGAAGGAGAAAGTAATTAAACTTAATAGGTATTGCCCTTGCTTTAAGGCCACTATACATTTAACATTGCCAGCGTAAGTAATTAATACTAATAGAAGTCATGAGTTCTAAACAAAGACATTTGTATGCCAGGTAATCTACAACATGTACTTTTTGGAATAAGTTATTTATATCCTTATGAACTGCATCTTCCTGCTTCGTGGGCTTCGTTCTCTCTGTTTCAGATCTGTAGAGAATCTTCTTTCTGCCTGTCTCCAAATGCTCCTTCTCCCCCAGAGTTGCTTAAGAAAAGCTACAAGGTCACCATAAATTTGATTTTTTTTTTAAAAAAAGTTAACTTTTAATTTGAAAGCAAAGAATTTAAAATATATATTGCTGTCTTGCAAGTTCTAATAGTGCTGGGCAAGCATTGGGCATGGCTAAGTGACCATATGGCTCTTTGATAGTCACAGAGGGGGGAGATTTGTGTTACTGTTAGAAACAGGATGGTTCTGACATCTTAATGCAGAGGCTCAGCAGAGGCATGAGTGCAGCTAACTGAACTCCTCAAGAAAGCTGTTCAGATGTAGCAGTATGATCTTTGAATGATGATAGACAAGGTTTTGCTTAGAATTAGTGTCATGTTTTCCCATCGTAAATCATTTTCTACTTACCCGCCAGTCAAGCCTGGCTTGGTTGGCTGCTGCATGGGAACAGATCAATTTCTGCATAGAAGTAAGACAGAAATTGCTTCTAATTGTTTTCTGGGGGAGCCATTAGACCATCCACATGAAGCTTAAGCCTGTACAACCTTGGTGCAGCTCCATGAATAACCTGTTTCAATACTTTAGTGACCCAATTATTTTATTTCTTGAAAAAATGAACAAGTAACTTCAACTCTTAGCAATTTCCCAAGGACAAAAAGCCAAGTACCTACATGTATTCTCTCTACTGTCAGAATGATGTCAAAAGGCCAGTCTGCTGGGTGCAAAACTCCCTCCTCAGCTTGGTTCGCTAGCACTGAGCAAAAGAGAAACAGCTTAAAGTCAAGTCCTGCAGTGAAAGGAGAGGGAAAACTCTTCTCTGCAGATCTGAAGCACAGTTAAAAACTCTAAGTGGCAAAAAGTGAAGCATCTCTCTTGGGTGACAAACTTTAATCAGTTCCAGGAAGCTTTTGAGGTTGAGTTTGTCCAACTTCCAACACTAAATTGTCATCGTGTCTTTTCCTTAATGTCAACCGCTCCCTACATCATCGCCGCACGTCCCCGTGTGTGAGCGTGTTTGCTGCTGCTGCGTGTTGCCCTTAGGCCAGCACAACGAGCTCAGCTCCATGAGCTTTACACAGAAATAAGGTGTGTTTTATTTTTCAGCCACTGGGTACGTTCTGGGTCCTTCTTGTAGTCTCTGGATCCTTCTTGTTATAGTGTCTTCCCAATACTCCCATGCCTGTCTTGAAGGGTGAACCCAGAGACCAAAGATGATATTTAACAGCAGTTTTGCTGTTGCTTTTGGAGGCAATATTACCAGTGTGTGATGCTCCCTGCCTGCTGAGGCTTTCAGGGGACTGGGTAAGAACAGTCAAGCGCCCACTGGAGAGAACATCATGACAAATGCCCTTAATGTTATTTTAGGTAGTATGCTCTCTCTGTACAGATATTGACAAAAAGGCCATTAAAAATTACTAGACATCAGGAAGGTTACTGAAGGAAAGCAAAGATCTATTGATTTCTTGCTTTCTGAATATGCTATTTATCCCATTTAGCAGTTACAGTTTTGCTGCAGTATCTCTTTTATGGGCAATCATCAAAATGGTGGAATTAATTATGTGGCCAGGGAAATCCTGTGGAGATTGGTGTGAAGAGAGGGAAAAGGGAGGGAGTGGCTGCTGAGGAGCATCTCTTCCTTTTGGCTGTGTGGAAGCGATTTATCAGCAGTGGGCTGGTGCTGGGCTCCATCATTCTTTCTCTCATTTTGAAGATGGTGACCTCCTATACCACTGGCTTTGTCTTTTGAACGTGGAAATAGGCATGAGAAAGATTTAATATGACTTCTTGTTTTTCTTGTTGGTATTGAGCAAACCAATGGAATCGAACGGCATCCCTGACATCACAGTTCACTAAAATATGGAAAGGAAACTCACAGGGTCTCCTCTAAGCACAGTCCCATGGAAAGCTCTCCACATCTCTTCCCAGAAGTTACAGAGCAATGTGGGTGGAAAGGATTTTGAACTATTGGCTACCAGGCTGCTGGGATATACATCAGCCTAAAACCTAGGGACTATCTTGGACGTGTTCATGATTTGTTCAGGATGCAAAAGGACTCAAGAGACAGTAAATAAATCTCTTCTGCTGGCAGAGATCCACTGGCTCTGCCCCATGGCTGCCCCTGTGCTCCCTAACCCCATCTCAGGCATGTGGCAACCTGCCTCGCCACCACTCTCTTACAATTCGTTTTCTCCTTAGGTGGCCAATGCCTCTCAGGTTCCTTTGTAATGTAGTCTAATCCTTTCATTTTTAAAGATTGGGCTCTTTATTAAGTTGCTAATTGGCTTTAATAATTCAGACCTTTGTTCTGTCTCTGTTCCTGATGTCTGACAGATTGTTTCATTGCCTCTTCTCCACTTTCATCCTCTTCTGGGGTCTTTGTCTCTCTGCCCTCCCTCCTTCACTTTTCCTTATAGCCTGAAAAATTTGACCCTGCTTTTAATATCTCTGCTGGCATTTCACTTAATGATCCCATTACACATTCTTGAAGCCCTTTTCACTCAAGATTCTCAGGGCTGTATCGGTATCAATTAATTTCCAAACGCCTCCATTTCATCATGCAGATTTTACACATGGGTAAACTGGGGCATGGAAAAGTCAGACAGTGCTCAGCACCACAGGCAGAAGTAGCACAGCTCAAAAAGTGGCATGATCTTCAGTGCTGCCAAGCATCCCCAGCTCCTCTAGGCTTCACTTGTAGCTCTAAGTGGTAAAAAATCAAGCCCAAGTTGATTTAATACCCGTGCACTCATCCATTTCCCATGTGTGGATGTGAATGAAGCATCTCTGTTGGCCTGTGCCTTTAGAAAAGGCAGAGCTGGAGTTAGCATACTATTAAGCTGAGCATTTCAAAGCTGATCTAAAGAGCACAGGATAAAATTTAAGCTCCTTAGATAAATATCAGCATCCCAAGCATCCAGTGACATAAACGTTTAAACATCAGGCAAGCTACTCTTATCGTATCATTTTGGCCTCTTCTGCTTTAACTTGTTCAAAGTAACTCGAACACATTTAACACGACTGAGCTGAAATTTGCCACTTCAGTACCAAATTCTTTAATGGCTTTTTCATGTGACCAGCACCACAGGGGTCTTGCTTTGATGTTCAACAAGGAGGACACACAAACATAAATGCCTTGCTCCTGACTCTTACTTATTCTTTTAAATTGAATTCATGAGTTTTTGTGTCAATACAAATTAGATAAATAGCTGGAAGAACTTGTTAGCTTGTTTCTGGTGGTTTGGGTTGTTTTTCAGTTTACTGGACTTGATTATGTCTTTGTTGACAAAGGGAAGGGAAAGAAGAAAATCCATCACAATTATGCACGTTTTGCTGTGAGGCTTGAAAGGGTGATTTGGAAATCAGATGATCAAGTTGTTAGGCAGATATATTAAAAAAGGGCAAGGAAGCAAAATCCCTGCTTTTAAACTGTCAGGCAAGTGCTTATGCACTTGATCTGTGTATGTCATCAAATTAAACAGTAAAAAATTCTTCATCCCCCTAAATGTCCAGCTAATATCTAGAGATGACCATGAGGGCTTTTCCTTCAATCTGTGTTGGACCAGATGTGATGGAATATGGTGCGTTGGTAATTGCAAGAGCCTTGAGCAGAAGTCAGAGCTCTTCCCACTGTCCCTCCCTGCTTGAAGGCAATGACCAAGCTTGTGGTGGTTACTTGTAGCAGGTCAGGGGTACTATGAAGGACCAAGTTGAAGTGGTGGCACAGAACAAAAGGTGAGCAGGGAAGAAGCACATGGCTTGTAATTCTGGATGCTGCAGAGGAGCAGGGAACAGATGTAGTTCCTCCTTCTCAGTTAAAAGTAGAAAAATGTGGCCAGCCAGCTTTCTTCTCACACTTTCAGATAACTGCTTATTTGCAAATAGTCAGCACTTGCCTATATAAAAAGCAGCATACGGCAAATCCCATCCCAGTGTGGCACTCAGATAATGAGCTCATTCACCAGAGATCTCATATTGTGGTCAGGGAAAACACTCCTCAATTAGGAGTTTTCCACAGGAGGAGAAGGAAGTTCATGAAAACTAATTTGTCTCTGATCATTACCCCATCTGACCATTTACAGTGCCTGACAGTCTCCTACTGAGGGCAGATATTTTTTCTCCTGAGCTTTCTCTAGCTCCTTCTGTGGAACTTCTACCCTTGTTTCCAAAGCTTGTTTTTCATGGTCTAACGAGGAGGGGTGGCAGTCTCTGGGTAAACCCTACGCTTGGAATCACTCAATAGAAGAGAGATGTGCCCATCCATGCATATTTGATACATCACTTCTAAAAATAAAAGGACCTTTTTATCTAAGAACAATGAGTTTTCCAGTTTAAGTCAGAAATAAATCAGGTGACGCTGCTATTTTGAGCTGTCTTCATGCACCTTTGACTGCAGGGTACGTTTCCTAAGCCGTAACTATGAAAAAAGGAGGGTAAAAGTTTGATTCTCAGCTTGTTGCATTTTATTTTATTTCTTTTTCAGTGATACCGTAGCATGTTGGGGGTATCCTGAAGGGAACCATGGGTGTTACAAACCCCATAAGATAAAAGCTGATGGACACAGCAGAGCCATGGAAAACAGATATAAAAGGACCTGCTTTCTCATCTTTTCAGGACCAGAGCAGTGGCCTCCCCTGCAAGATCAGGTTTTCTTCCCCAGGCTGCTCTGAACCTTTGTCTTTTGGAGCTTAAGGAAATGGCAGGGGGCATCTCTGCTGCATTTCCAGGCAGCGCCAGGCAGATGCCTTCATGTCTGCAGGTTGCAGCGCTGCCCCACCACAGCTCGCTGCTGAGCTACAGGATACGCAATAATTAAAAGAATTTATCTCCTCTTCCCAGGGTCTTGCCTACCACGGCAGAAAAACATTCCTAATAAAATGATCTAAATGAAATGGGAAGGAAAGGGAAAGCTTCATGTGCTCAGTGTTACTCAGCAGAGGCAGAGATTGCCGTTTCTCTGGGTGAAAGCAAGCTTTGCTCATCCAAACATCAGAAGCTCAGGCTGAAACTCTGGATTAAAATGAATTCATAAAGCAACCTGAATTTAGGGGCTGGATCTGGTGTTTCCACTGTGTAGGACACTCCATGTCACTGTGGTTTCTTCCCTCTCCCATGGATGTGCGCCCTTGTATTCTTCTTGTAATCGTTGGGAGAAGCTTTTCTCCCTTATTATTTCCCCTCAGTTCATAGAGATCTTGTAATCTGTCTCAGCCCACAGAAAGACACTCTTTCATGCTTGCTGTCCCCGTAACAATTGTGCCTGCTATGCAGGAGCTACTTTCTATCTGCTGCTGTATTCCACCCTCCATGGAAGAATTGGTATTGTTGATCTCTGTCGCACACGCGATGGAAGGGCTTCCTTCCTGAGACATAGCTCCTGCTGTCTTAATAAGAGAGCATAGATGCAAGGCCTTCCATGCATTAGGGGATGAGAGAGCAGGAGCAGTTATCCTTTTCCTCTATACCTTATGTGTTAGTGTAACTGCTGATCCTGAATTCCCTTCACCTGCGTGAAGGCAAAGGGCTGAGCTGTGCCTTTGTGTGTAAAAAGCAAACTCCAAATGCAGATGTTTCACAGAATCACAAGGCTGGAAAAGACCATTAAGATCATCAAGTCCAACTGTCCCTGTCCTGTGCTAAACCAGATCCCTGAGCACCTCATCACTCCGTCTGTTAAACACACCCTGGGGTGGGGACTCAGTCCCGCCCTGGGCAGCCTGTGCCACAGCCCCACAACTCTGCCAGGGAAGAACTTTCCCCTCACATCTGAGCTGACCCTGCCCTGGGGCAGCTTGAGGCCATTGCCCCTTGTCCCATCTCCTGTCCCCTAGCTGAAGAGACCATCGCCCACCTCTCTGCACCCTCCTGTCAGGTCAGTGGAGGTGGTGATAAGGTCTCCCCTCAGGCTGAACACCCCCAGCTCCTTCAGTCACTCCACAGAGGATTTGCCCTCCAGCAACTATAGCTTTCTTTTCTTTTTTCTTTCTTTATTTTTGGCTATTTGGCATATATTTTTTTTTTAAAATCTTAGTTAAACTTCTGCTCTCAGTTATCTCACTGCAGTTTTGTACAGACCAAAGCAAAGAAAAAATTCATTTATAGGGGCTGGCCAGAGCAGCAGAGTTGAGAGAGTGTGATCCTGGAATGACTGGTGTGCAGTTTAGAAGGTTGCTAGAGAGGGCTGTAAATTATGTCATGTGCGGTTCATCAATTATATAGATAAAACTGTGAAGGAGAGTGGTTTGTCAGGAAAGATAAGAAAAGAGGGACTGAACCTAGATATATATTCTGCACTGATGATCTGGTCGTTTTTAGAAGTGAGAGGAGTCACTTGTAGAAGCCACTTAATAAATTTAATGACTATTGGAAGGGACAGGATAAAAAAGGGCTAGGATAAAATGTTAAGTATGCTTGCAATTGCAAAATCACTGCCACTTTTCTTTAGGTTTGCTAATGACTGTAGGTGTTGTCTGGAAATAAAGTGTAGGTTGAAGAGGACGGGGTTATCTCCCTCTGGAAAGGGGAAAGGGTGGGTTTTTAGGGCTGGATTTGGGCAGGGATCAGGGCATCACCCAAAGGGCTCTTGGGATCACTACAATGTGCTTCCTGGGGTGATTAGACTGTAGCTGTGAGAAGGTCAAACACCTCGCCACTCTCAGGGTGTGCTGCCAGAGATGAAACAGCACAAGAAAAACATGGGCTTTTGTATCATTTCCTCTGTTCCTAATGGAAGGAGGAAGGGACCAACAATTTACACATCCCAGGAAATACACATGAACCTCCCTGTCAGCTTGGGCTGGATTTCCTGGCACTTCTCCACTTACCCTGCGCTCCTTTTACCCCGTTCCCCTTTGCAGTGGGGAGGTGTGGGGCAGAGCTCCCGCTCCTCAGAGGCAGCTGCAAGGAACGTGAAAACCTAATTCCCCTCTCCTGGCTGCTGTCCCACTGGCATTTTTCTGGAGCAGAAGACAAAACGACTTCCTCTATGTCAATGACAGAGAGTCCTCTGAGCTGCGTTAGAGAAGGGCCCTGTGCAGGGGATGGTGACAGGGGCAGTTTTTCTTCCCTGAGTTGTTCTGTGGCTTTGTTGATGAGAAAGTCCTTTGGGAAAAGAATAAAGGGGACCCACCTAAAGAAAAAAAAAAGGGGGGGGGGAGGGGGTTGGGAGGGGGAGAAGGGGAATACTGAAAAGAGCTGTTGTGGTTTTGGTTTGGTAGGCTACTCATCTGGTCATTTAATCCTCTGGTTTCTGCGGGTAATAAATTATAATACCCAAAACTCATGGGTGGGGTGTTTCATCAAGGCCCTAAGTGTGTCCTTAGCACTGACATAAACCACAACCTCCTTCCAAAACCAGCCTTAATAACAGGTGTTACTAACACACAGTACTTTGTGGCCTTACTTGCTGAATACTGGCATAGGTAAAATGGGCAATACTGGAACAGGTAAAATGTATAGAAAAGTAGAAGTTGCCACTGTAGTGTGACACCTCATCTCTGTCCTGGCCAGAGGAGGCTGTCACTGTCCAGGGCTTCATTACATCATCGTCACCTCCTGATGATTATTTGCAGAGCTCATGGAGCTGAATATTTAACAACTGCTGGTGGGTCACTGATTTTGGACCAGATGTCAGCACACTGTGCCACCTCTCAGGCATCTGGGGTGACTTTAGGGATGTTCACTGAGGCCATCCAACATGCAAAGCCTTGCCAGCTCGCAGGTCCCACGGAGGGAATCAGTGGGCAGCTTGTGCAGTGACAGCAAGTGTGCTCAAGAAAATTCCCCTCTGCTGTTGACCTGCATCACTCTGCTGAGTTATATCAAGTTACATCCTCAGCCAGTTTGGGCTGTCATCTGATTTCATAACTTGTATCAAGACAGTATATTTTTAAAAATTAAACCAGATCATTTCCCTTTTCCTTGCTGCTGACAGAAGGCTCTCACACAGCAAAGTTTACCTTTCATTTGTTCCTGTGTAATAACCCATTAGGTCTGCTGAGAAATGCCATGTTTCTTATGCAATGTCAACACCTACTTCCATTTACTCTTTCTCTTCAGAAAGCACAGCACGAATCCCAGATGCTGCAGCATGCTGGTGTCCTTGACCCATTGAGAAAGTAATTAAAGGAAACAAATTGATGAGGATTTAAGGCTGCTTAATGGATGGCTTTTTGTTTTCCTTTTCTTTATTGCAGCTGTGAAGTTCGTTGGGTAAAGTGAGGCTGAAGGGATCCCAGCTGGGCCATAGGCTCTGTATTGGTACTTCCTGAAGGCCAGAGGTCTGAATCAGTTCACGAGGGCTTAATTTTATTTTTCAAATTTAATTTTAAAGTTAGCATCAAAAAGAAACCTCTGAGATTTCCTCTGCTAGGAAATGTCTCTGTTGGGTGAGGAGACCAGTGAGGTTAAATAGGAAGATCTCATCTGACATTTTTATCTAGGATGTTTACCCACAGAATCTACCAGAACTTTGTTTTCATCTCTAAGCCCCTATCCTCAGATAGAAACCTACCCGTTTCTTTGGAGGGATGTATCAAAGTCATGAGATGCATTTCAAATACTTGAATAATTCAGGTACTGACGTACTCAAGTGCTCATATTTCCCTGATATAGTAACGCAGATGTTATGCTGTTAGTTTAAAATGATTTATTCCCGTGTGTTAATAGAACAATGATTCTGAAAGACTCTCCCAGTCTCCTTTAGTTAAATCTTCAGTGCTCCACCAAGTTTTCACAGTACCATCCACAAATAAATGCAATGCAAACACATGCTCTCAGGGTGTCTAAAAAAAGATCCTCTTGCTTGAGGGGGTTTCTTAACCAGTAGGAATGATGACTGGTGCCAGATGACTTCCCAAAGCTGCTAAATACATAGTTACAGCTAGAATTAGTTTCTCTGGTAGGTATTTTGGGGTTTGTCTTCCTTTATTTTATTTTTGGCTAAATAAATAAAGCAGAGGCTCAACACCAACCAGCAATTCTGGACTTTGAAATTGCTGTGTACATAGTTACTGTATGAGATCTGGGGAGTTTTACTGGATGTAGATAATACATTAAGTCCTCCAAAGCCCTTCCAAACACAAGGGTTACTCTACTCAAAACATCTAGGCAAGTTCTAATAACTTTTTTTTTTCTTTCTGTCTTTTTTTTTTTTAATATGTTTAACTGGATCTCTGCCTTTCAGATCCCTTTGTAAATAATAACTGGGTCCTTTTAAGTGCTGTCTCTCTGGCTTGATGCTTGCTCAGCTGAATGGGCAGCTCCTGAGTTGGAAGGATTTGGGACAGCTGCTGCTGGGTCACCAGGCATATGAGCAATGGGAAGAGATTAACCTCCTTGATAAAAGGTTATTGCAAAGGTAGGAGGGTAGGAGTGATCTCAGGGGATGGTACTGGAACTTAAATCCTTTGTAGAAGTTGCTGAATTGGGAAAAAGAAGGTTAGATGTGACTTTGTCTTAGGCTAGAGCAGTTTGTTGGAGAGCTACAGCGTGCCATGCTGGGAGCTTTGGGGAGCAGAGCAAGGAGAGGGATTTTTGAAGGCGAAGGAGTTAAGGTGAGTCCTCAAGATTTTTATATAGTGAGAGGCTGCACGAATCAGTTGAGCCCTGAGAGCTGCCAAAAGTGAGGTAACCAAACTGAAAACTTAGATGTACAGTCAGAGATACAGGAAACCAAGGGCTGGGGTGGCAGCTGGAAACCATCCTGCTTCATTTGTGGATTATGGGTGGAGCAGATGATGCTGTTGTGTTAATTTATCTCTTCCCTGACATGGTGTTAGCAGGAGCAGCATGCTGAAGCCTCCTCTGTGTCAGTATCTTGTGTGCCCTTGTCTGCAAAGGATTTTACCTGGTATGTTGCGGCTCCAGATCTGGTAGCACTGAGCAGAGAGCCAGCGTAACCCTACTCCTGCTGCATGTGGCATGAGTGAGCTGAGTTTTCTGGTCTTGCTCTGTAATGCGATATTTGGTCACAGTAAGGTAGGTCGAGGCTTTGGAGATGGCTTGTGGACAGCTGGCTTGATGTACAATGCCTCCCTCTTTCATGTTAGAGACCTCTTAATGCAACCCCCTAACTCTGCAGGACCCTGGCCCCCATCTCCTGCCACATGTGTGGCAAGAAGGACTTGGAGCTGGATGAGAACTGGGATTAGAAGTGATTTTCCAGACTGGAATAAGGATGGAGACTCTCAATTGTAAATATTTTGGGCAGGGAATAAACATTGCATATAGAAATGCTCTACTGCCATTGGGAAGGCTCCAACTATCCCTGTGGAGGAGCTAAGTATTACAGCTAAGTGATAGGTGTTCTAATTGATGTAATATAATCAAAGGCTTGGGGTTTTTTAAACTTTTGGAGGATAAAGTAAAGCAGTTGGTATGTGGGCACTTGAGTAAGGGATGCTTAAGTTTAACTGCTCAGTGTTTAAGGAGGGTGGCTCCTGCAAAGGAGCCCCAAAGTCAACCCATAAGCCAGCAAGACAATTCAGAGCAAACCCCAGGAGTCTTCTCCTCTTGGCCTGAGCAATGTCATCTCCACCCTGTTCGGCACTTGTTCTAAATTAAGTGTTAGAAATTTTATATTTATAATGTATAATTTATGTTTTTAATATGATTTAAAAGCTGAAGCATTACTTCCACTGAAGGCTGGGGTTTAAAAGTCCCTTGAGCACTTAAGCAGTTAACTCTGAACAAAATGTGTGTCGTGAAGAAGTACCAAACTGCGTCAATTTAATTCCCAGGTCACTGGATTTCTCCTGGTTCAACCAAAGTAGCACAGAGTATGTTTTTAGAATTTTCTCTGGTTCATTTGTTCATTAGTTTATTTTGGATTTCAGCCCACACAAATCCCTGGAGAACATGAACTCGGGTTGCAAAGCTCTTTATATTGAATTTCTGTTCTTTTTAGGGCCGGTAAAAGGAGGCTGTTAATCACGTACCTTGAGACACATCAGTAGATGTAATATTTAATATGCACATCTTTCTATGCAATTACATTGACTATAGTGTGTACTTAAAGACCTCCATGAAACTGGTGGAGGAAGGAGCTGCTTTATGCCAGTAGGCTGTAGTTAGGTAAAAAAACTTCATAAGAAAGCCCAACTGGACTACAGATACAGTACAACGTGCTGATTTCCCTGGTGGACTGGTGGCCATTAACCTAAATTATAGAGGTTGCTCTGTATTCCCCAGAGCTGTCACATTACATTGGTGAGCAAGTATCATCCATTTCATGGGAATCCCTGATTTTCCACCATCTTTGCCCAGGATCTGCTGGCCTGGCTAATGGGGCCTCAGTGCTGGAGGATGCAGCTTCTGGGCTTCCACCCCTGAACTTGCCAGGGCTTGTGCTTCAGCTGCTGAATGCTGTTTAAAGAGTCTCTTTAGGCATGGCACGCTTCAGGAAGCGTGGTGCTCGTCTATAAAGCACCATCACATGTACAGGCACACATTTATTTATCTCCTCTTTCTTTCCATCTGGCTCTGTATTTCCAACTTGTCATCTGAGTGGACCAAGGATAGTGAAGGCTGGCTGGTTTAGAGACACGTATAAATGGACATTTGAAAGCCAGATGGGAGTTACATCTCTTCCTTGCACTTGATAACTTCTTTCCATTTTCCCCTCTTCCTCTCACACAGTAACAGAAACATTAGAGAAAGAAGCAATACCCACCCGCCTTGACCCCTTGTAGCCTGCTGGGATGTACCCCTCACTGCTGTAGGATATATCAGCCTGTGAGGAACCAAAACCCTCTATGGACTGTGGTTATTTCCAGTGGGCAGGGATGCATTTCAGCCAGCCCAGTAAGGGTCAGGAGCCCAGCACATGGGATGTCATTGCTACTTCTCCTGTCAATAGAAAATTTACAGAGCTCCAACTTTATCTTTATTTTCCTAACAAAATTATCTTTGAAGGAGAAGCATCTTGGGCTAAATATTAAAGGAGAAAACCTTTGTATTCAGTTCTGATGCACTGTTTGGAAAAGCCTGGAGTCAAGATGTTAGGTGTTTTCCCAGCAATGAAAGCTTAAAAAAGCTCTGCCTCTTCCTCTAACCTTTTCCTTTCCTACTCGCACCTCCAATGTCGAGATGCTCAGTAATGGAATTACTAAACCTGCATGTTGTGGCCCCGTCTCCGTGCGTTCTGGCACTTCAGCAGTAACTCAGTAAACTGACCTGGGGGCTCAGGGGTGTTGCTTGATGGAAGAAGTGATCGAAGGCTCTGACAGTCAGATCTTCATGAATTTTACAGGATGTTCTTGTGGCCAAGGACAGACCTGATAAAAAGAGGAAGGACGATCATAATCAAGGTCTCTGAGACAGAGAATCACAGTTCTAATAAGTATTAAAATTCCTTCCCTCTGCAGGGTTTAGGTTAAAGCTCCTCACATGTGGATCTCAAAACAGACTATTGTTTTTCAGAGTTTGAAATAGATACGTGGGAGTACCCAGGGAATGCTGAAATCCATGGGGTGGCTCCGCATGGATTAAATCCCATGGAATAAACACAGAGACTGGAGCTGATGCAGGGATGGTTTGATAGGGGGGCTCTTAGGTTAAGATTTCTAGATTAATTTTTTAGCTCAGCCAGGCAGTCTACTTTCTCTGCCTGGGCTGGCTGATGTTCTATACCAGGCTGAGCTGCACCCAAGTGGGAGCACTGAAGGAAGGAGGCAGCTGCATTCCTCTTTCTGCTGGGGAGAAAACTCATGCCAAGGAAGGGAAACATGCTTCCCTGGTATTTAATTCCTTTTCCCCATGGGGCTTTCATTTTTCAGTGTTAGTCTCAGTCCTTAAGTGACTCTTCTTGCATGTTCAACCCTGCTACCTTATTTTCCATTTGCTCATGAAACTTGGGCTGTTTGTTACAGTTCCCTAATCAAACTTTAAAATGTCTCTGTGTTTAATGAGTAGTACTGGCAGCCTTAACTATTCAGCATGGCTGGATGATGAAAACATTTCATTTTCTCCATAAGATAAATTCAAGTCAAAGCTCTCTTAAGAGTGATGTAATTAAATCCTGGTGCTCTATAGTTCTCCCAGACATAAAAACCAACCCAAACTTGTTTTAGGTTTTGAATGTAGACCTTCAGCAGAGAAAGATGAGGCAACCAACAATGAATCACTGCCAAGGAAGTGGCTTTAAAATTCATGATCAGCCTGACACATAGAGCTTTTTGCTATGGCAGATGATGAGAAGACAGATGTTTAATGCAAGCAGAGGGGCTGGTACCTGTGACCATCTTCCTCTTTCATTTGTGCCATTTCAGACTCCATCTCACTGTCCTCTAATTTTACCTGTTTCCATGGCAAAGTTTTAGTATCAGCACGTAGCAGCCAGCTGTGTTTGTGTTACCTGAGCAGTTTTCCACGTAAGCTGATCGCTTTACCTGGAATACCTGCTTTCCATAGTTATTTTTTTTTGCTTTCCCTGTAACAAGGACAGAACTGTGTATTTTAATCATTATTTCTTTCCTGCTTAATGTAAATTGTACTCTTGACTTCTAGCAAGTACCCTTTTACAACCTGCCAGATAGGTTTTGAATTTGAGATGCTCCAGATGGTCCTGACCTGGCATCTCAACTGTGGGTGGCTGGGGTTGGGAGCCTGACCTGGGCTGCTCTCCCAGCCAGGAGCTATAAAAGATGAGATAATGTAATAGTCTAATTCCTGACAAATCTCAGGAAGATACAAGACAGAAAAGATGAAAATACAGGTGAGGTGCAGTTCAGAAAAGCAGAAAGGAGAGAAGCAGGACACTTTTTGCTTGGACTTTCTGTCTCCTGAAACATACCCCAGGCTTCACCAGTTGATAAAACCCTGTTTTAAAATCTAATCTCCTCAGGCAAGAAAAGTAGATGGAGGGTGTTTCTCTGTGACTGTAAATCAGGCTGGTGGCAGGAGCAGCGGTGGAAACCAACACGTCCTTGTGAAATCAGATCAGTAGGGCAGGAGCTGAGTTTCCTTTTGGGGCCCAGCTTCAAGCACCAAGGGACACACTCAGAGGCACAGATTGCAGCAATGCTACTGAGATCTCTGCTTTTGAAAATGTCCTCCTTAAGTTTCTTTCTCCCAGCTCCTGGTAGATCATGAGACACTTTTCAGTCTCCCTTTATGCCTACGCCCAGTTGAACATGGGGGAGAAACATTTTCATATGCTTCTATCATATTGTTGGACACAATGTTTTTCAGGCTCTTTTCCTACTTATGGTGACTTGTTGATTTTATATAAAACTATGAAAGCCCTGGAATATAAAAGAAAAACCAGATTGATTTCTGAAGAAAACGTGAGTATATTTTTCTTAAAACCTGTGTACTTGTAAATTTAAAGAAAAAAAAATCTATGAACAGCCAACAAACCTCTTCCGGAGTCTCCCATTTCCCTGGAGAAATCTGAATTTCCCCACACCCATGACCTGTTGTCTTCCTAAAAAACATGAGTGCTGAGCCTGATGCCACAGTCACTTGAAAGGCATGTTTCTGCCTCGGGCTACTCACTAGCAGTGAGCTTTTTTGGCTTCTGTCTGATGGTTTCCCTGTGCTAACCCAACACTGAGAAAAGAGCAATTAGCAAATGTTGCAGTTAATGGAGTTCCAAGTGTTGGAGGATACCTGGCTAGCACAGCCCCAAAGCCACACTCATTTCAAGTATAAGGATGCCATTCCCTCTGCCATTGATTGAGATCAGTGCTGCTGCCACCAGGATTTAATTCCAGATTTGAAGGACTGTCCTAACTGTAAATGGTGGAAGATTACTGCAGAAAGTCAATGAGTTTTAAATCAAGGAAATTGTATTTGCAAGGAAATCTGTCTTGATGACTAGCAACATACGGTCTTGGATTTGTTGATAAGAGGCATCTGAGATTCCTTTTTGGGAATATTCTGGGAAGCTAATAATTGTTGATGAGAAGTGGAAGGTCTTGTGATTAAAAAGTAATTCTTCTGTTAGAGAAATTGCCCATTTGATACGAGTTCTTCAGATTTCATCCCAATCCTGCCATTATTGCGAGAGCAACTATTTATTACACTGACACAGGGTTTGGTGCTTTATTTGAACCACGACCTCCTGTATTGCTGTGAGAGCTGTAATCACTGGGCAGCAATGTGGGCATTCTCCCCTTTTCCCCCTCTATTTCTCCTTCTCTTGCTTATCTCCCCGTGTCTTGTTTTCATTATTATGCAAATTAAAAACCATTTCCAAGACCTTGAAATGATTTTATGAAATGAATCTTTGTTTTCCAGCCAGTCTTTGTCAAAGCCCTGAGTCAGGCTGTGCTTCTCTAGTTTTCTTTCAGGCTGACTTTTGTTGTGTCTAAAGCAACTTGCTGCCATTGCAAAGAGCCCTCAGAGTGCTGGGGATTTCAGATACCATTTATACTTGTTGGAAGACCAGAGCTTTTGAAAGGCTTTAGCAATTTTATCCAAGCCTTCTGCTGTTGCATTCTATCCCCTTGATTTACAAACATGGGCCCTCACTAAAAATATGAATTGCTCATTGGGTTTTCTCTGGAGGCTTCACTCCCTAGGAATACTTGAATTTTCATGCAAATAGCTGTGTATTTTCTCCTCTGTCTTCCCTTAAGTCTACTCCTTCTCTGCAGTTTTGCTGTTACTCAAGCTGGTGTCAGCTGCTGACACCACGACTTTCCCAGGTTTCAGGAGGCAGAAGGCAGCTTCGGTCTCTCTTCTCAGTTCCACCATTTTGATGCACAATTAAGCAGATTTAAAACTGGAAGTTATTTCTCAGATGAGAGGTAGAAGACAAGACAGAAGGAGGCTTCTTGACCCCTCCCCCAGTTCCCTCCAGCAGCAGAGTGACAGTTTCAACAGTGAACTTAATCCACGTTTAATCCAATCTTTTCAAGCTAAATATTTCTTTTGATGTTTAAGGAAAAAATACATCATTTTCTCTAATTCTTTTTGTCAGGGGTATATATGATCTGGAGATGAAGCCCTTTGCATATCAGAAGGCCTCCATCACCTATTATCATAGCATTTTGTGTCTGTCTTCTGTGGCCACCTTTTCTCGCCCTTTTCCTTGTGTTGGTGCCCAGCAGGAAGAAGCTGCTCTGACAGATGAACGGGTATCAGGGTGGCACATCGTAAATTCTGTTGATGATGATGTGAGTGGCAATTAGTTTCTTTCCCTAAGGAAGGTAGCTCATCCCTGGATAATTGCTTCTACTTCCATCGAACTCTTTTGGAAACTTGGATCTGGGTGCTTCCTATAGCCAGAAGCAATGATGATACATGCTTATATTTGACACCTGCTTTCTTTTTGAAAGACCATTAAGCTACCTGTGTTTCGCTGTTTCCTTTGTTTCCATTCCTTTTGCTTTTGTTATGGTGCTGGTGGGCTTTTTGTTGTATGATACTTAGGGGTTTGGTGTAGGATTTGGTTATGGAGAGGTGGGTGATGGTCTCTTCAGCCAGGTGACAGGTGATGGGACAAGGGGAAATGGCCTCAAGCTGCACCAGGGTAGGGTCAGATTAGATATTAGAAAAAAAATTTTTTACTGAAAGAGTTGTTGGGGCCTGGAACAGGCTGCCCAGGGAGGGGGTTGACTCACCTTCCTTGGATGTGTTTAAAAAAAAGGGTAGATGAGGTACTTAGGGATATGGTTTAGCATAGGACAGGAACAGCTGATGATCTTAAACGTCTTTTCCAACCTTGTGGAATTCTGTAATTCTGTGATTTGGTCAGGGGTAATCTGCTCTCTGCCCATAAGTAGCCACATTCGTATCAACCTTTTCCTCATATGACTTCACAAGTGAAAATGAACCCTGTACACCAGATGCATGGTGATTAATATGTTTTGACCTCAACCTGCAGCCTGGGTTTTGCTATTTAGCGGTGTGTCAGGACCGTGATATTCAGATTTGACTTGCTTTGGTCACTGTTTACTCTTTATTGATCAAACCTGCCTTACCGTGGATAGTATAGTCACCTAAGCTATATATTGTATTATTACTAGTGATAAGAGAGCAGCCATTTGTGCTATTACTGATATACATCTTGAGCCCATTAAAATGCAAATTTTAAGGTGTGGAGCAGATAGAAATCTGCACTGAAAAGGCTGGCTAATTATGACTCCAACTATTTTTCAGATAAGTGAGCAGTAAGTCATTATAAAATTCGCAATGTGAATCCTTTTATTTCCCTTGTCCCCTGACTATTGAGCTGCAGATAATCTCATAAGGCAGTCTCTTGTTCCCAAAATTAGTGCCCAGGAATTTATTCATTACTCTAAATTTGAAAGCAAATAGAGCTACGCAAACCAACCCACAGTGCCTATTATTTGTCTAAAGCTATGTGAATATATGCAGCCCAAAGATGTATAATTTATGTCAACAAGACCAAAGATCAAGGTTTTTCTTATCACGTAGCTATCACATCCCTCTTTTGTTTGCAGAAATGATTTTTTAGGTAGTTCTGTTCCTGATATCTTTTATATCAAGACCTCTAACTCTAGGCAAGAACCTAGAGGTTTATGCCATTAAATGTGACTCTGGGACAAACTTGGCTTCTTCTCCAGCAGAGATCTGCTCTCTGAGGACAGATCCTCTTGCATGTAGCCTAAACTCCTTCTGTACGCTGGCACCCCATGGTCTCCCACACTGCAAAACCCCTCAGGAAATTCCTGCTCTGAGCCTTTAATTTGGCTGAACTAGCACACCAGTGGCTGCAAATATACCAGCAGAAGTACACTTTTCCATCGTAATTCGATAAGGAATTGCCAGGATGATTTGTGCAATGGCATTTATGTATGGTCGAGCCTGAACCTCACTTTCTGTATGTGTGAATGCTCAGCAGGCAAAGCGTACTATAGATTTCATTCCAGCTGAATTTACTTTCCGACTGAAGTGTCTCTTGATCTGGTTGGTCTGGTATTTTTAAAGTAGCTCCTTTTTGAACATGGATGGCCCCATTGTGTTGCAGTCTACAGCATGAATGCAGTTGCTGGGATTAAATAAAGATACAGGAAAAATCCAATCGTCTTTGCAACTTATGATCTCCCAATATAATATGACATTTATGATGATCATTTTTCTCTTTTTCCCTGGTTTCAACTTTTTTTTTGGCCAAGAGATTAACCGTGTATGTGTTAAGCCAGAAATAAGCCCTAGGCAATATGGCAGAGTCGCTTTGTAATAAAGCAGGTCTCAATATTTGTTCCAAACTGAAGAGGAAACTTTTCTTTGAGTTAAAGTTTAGTTAACTTTCCCCGTGTCGATTTTCCTTTGACTCTATTTGAAGAGTCCACCTCCAGCTGTCTTTTGAGACACAACCAAGATCTTTGAAAGATCAGCAGCTACATTAAAGGGAGAACAGAGCACTGTTCCAATGCAGCAGGTTAAATAGGAAAGTCTGTCAGGAGCTTTAATTACAAAAATGACTCTGTATGGCTGCCTGGACGTACCCTGTGTTGCTTGTATGCAGAGCCAGAGAAAGGGAAACCAGATCACCTCTGTGCAGGGTGCGAGCAGGTAGAGACGTATAAATGATGCTTCTCATGTTGAGGTGCAGAAGGGAGCAATGCTGACCCCCTCTTCCCAGTGGGGAACTTCATCAGTGTTTGGGATCCTCTCCCACAAATATATTGCTTCTGCCACTGGGATTTGGGGGGAGCATGAAGTCCTCCTGAGCCACAGAATGTTTCCCCTCCTCTCAGAAAAGCAAATCCAGCTCTACGGTCCGGGAAAAAGGTCCTTTAGCTTGTTTGAGGGAAGGAGGGCTGGAGGGATAAAGGAGAGTTTCTATGTTAAAAAGTATGTTCTGGTTTTGAGGCGTTTTCTAAATGTAATTGGACAAGTGCAGCTCCCTCGGCGGCAGCTGCTGGAGACTTTACACGCGGAGAGCCAAACGCTCCTCTGCAAGATCCCCTGTATGCGCGTAGCTGCCGGCTCGCCCGCAGGGCCATGTGTCCCGGCCTCCCAGGGTGCCCTGTATAACGTGCAGTTTGGTTTCCAAGTTCTCCATCAAACAACAGAATAGAAGTCTGGATGGCAAGGGGAAAGAAATGCCTTCACAGATGAAAAATATAGAGGTGAGGGGAGAAAGAGAATCACCCAGACCTCAACTCTGTTGATGCATGGGTGAGTTGTGTGTCTCTTCCCAATTTGCACATGGGCATCGCCTACAGCCTCTGCCTATGGGAGTGCATGGGCTGCTATGGGTCCAGGATCTCTCCCAAAATCAATGGTACGTGTCCAGAATCTCCCCCTCCGCTGATTTTGGGAGCTTTCTGTGGAAAAGAAGCTTCACCCCAGCCCCAGAAATGTGGGAGCATTTGACTTTCAGATTCATGACGCCTGGCTTGAATCCTGCTTTCCAAAGCAAGGCTTTGGCATGGATTCATTCTGGGCCGCGGGTGACATTTCTCTTTGTGTTAAGCTATAGTGGAAGGGAGACAGGATAATGCAGCCAAAATTGGCTTTTTCTGCCCCTGGCCACTTCAGATCAATGAGAAGATCTATGGAAACCCTCAGCCAGGAGAAAATAAAGAAAAACAAAGGGGAAAAAAAGAAAACTCTTCTCCTGAGTGATCGTTTAAACCCCTCTGACAGCCCTGGAAATGGAATTTCACTTTCTCCACTGCAAGTCCAGCCCAGATTGTTTACTTTTATCTGCGGGCTTGTCTTCACTAGTTTTTCACCTTGAGTTAATTGATTGATCGCCACAGGGTAGTTAGTTAACACAATTGCAAACCTTTCTGGGTGTTCCCCAAAGATTTATTGCAGTGCTATTACCCCGAGCAGAGTCCCAGTATTAACACAGGGGATGTATTTGAATAGAAAAGCCTGTGACATCTCTCTACCTGTTGGTATGTGTCATTGTAATAACCACAAATGACCTTTAGATGTCACAGATATGAAGGCCAAATTTGTGGCAGGGGAGGTAAAGGTGACCTTTCCTATTAAATAATGTCTTTGTAACTTTAGCTGTGGTAAATCTTAGGAGGACACAAGTAACATGTTAAAATACTGATTCCCATAGTGGAGATTGTTTGAACTTGTCCAATAACCGTGTATGGCACAGGGAACAGACTGCAGAGGACCATCTTTAAATTAAAACTATAAGTTTAACTATGTCTTAGCAGAAAGTAATTACCCAGGCTGAAATTTGAGCCAACCATCAGGATTAATATGCCATCATTCTTGAATAAAATGCTTGTGGATATTTAGATTTCATAAGCAGATAGAGGACTGGGTTTATATCTCGAGAGAAGGAGACAAATAGTGAACAGCAGCAGCTCTAGCAGTTGGCTTATTACAGAAGACTATTAAGATGTCATCCTTTGTATAGCTAGAGCCACAATTCCCATCACCTCTCTGGCAGACAGAGCTCAGCTGCAGATGTGGGTAACACCTTTGCCCATGCAGCTTTGATGTTTGCACACTTATTATAAACCCAGGGACCATTTTTTTCTCTTGCATAATTTGTTGTGCCTGCATAGTAGTATATATTTTTATTCAATCTTTTACATATAGATGAGTTTTATTGAATAAATGTTGCCATTGTCCATTCTCCACACCATATTTTAGCTCTGTAACTCTAGTGAGTTTATGATTCTTCTTCAATTCTATTGCAGTAACAAGTTTGTTTATTGCTTTTTAAATCTCCTGCACTGACACTGTGTAAAATTAAGGACGTGGTTAAATTCTTTATGGTTTCAAAGCATTTCTAAAATTTCACATTTCCATAACCTTGGGTGCTTAGCCTCACAAATCAAACCCGAGATGTGGTGGCTAGCTGCTGCAATCTGCTGGCAAAGTCACCACAGGACTTTTAAGGTTCTCCATGCAAAGGCTGCTCTGCTGTGGTGAGGACTGAAGCATTTTCATGAATGCTTAAGCATTTTCATATGTTTTTATGTTCCTCCTTTTCTTTTACAAGTCTGAGTACATCCAGGCTGGGAATTGGTGGAGGTGTGTGGTTGTGTTTGAAGATCTTCTGAGTAAGCCAACTTGGTTTTCCTCTTGGATGATGGAGAGTGTTTGTGTACGTATGAAATACTGAGACCGACACAGTGTGGATTTGGCTCGTCAGCCACTGTTATTGACAGAAACTAATTACACAGTGAGTCTTGGGGCTAATATGTGCACAAATAGTGTAACTCTAACAAAGTTGTCTGCAAACATTCAAAATAAAATGAAAAACCACAGGTCCTGGTCATTTTCTTCCTTAAGTCAACAGGAGTGTTGTCTTTTGGTGTGGTAGGTTTTGCTGGGTGTTGGGCTATGTGGTAACCTGGCATCATCTCTGGCTGGTAGAGGTCAGGGACTGGTGCAAACTGGGGCAGAGCCCTCGTGTGCTGTCCAGTATCACGCTGGAGTCAAGGTCAGCTCTTTTTTGGAAAAGATAAGTGTTGTGCCAGCTTCAGGTTTCCTATGCTGAAGGCTAACAGGCTTCATAGACCTCTTCCAGGCTCCTTGTATCAAGTTTTAATATGAAGTTAATTGAGATGTGGTTTATCACAGATTTTCCTAACGCAGAAAAGGTTTTTTGAAATAGTGCTGCACTTACTACAACTGTACTTGTGTGTGTAAGTGTGTGAATGTATTGGTGCTCTGTGTGTGTAGTTCTGGCTTTGACGTGGAACCTTGTAATAGCAGAAATCATAATTAATCAAGGAAAACCAAAGACACAGGCAAAAGGAAAAGTCTTTTCAATAACGGAGGCAACACACCTTTTTCCCTTTCACTTTTAGTCTGGTAAATAGGGAATTTTTCAGTCCTTTCCACTGCTGTACTTGAAATCAGGGCTTCTTTTTGGCTTAGGAAGAGATCTTTGTGGCTATTTGGCTCTGGTTTGTCTGTGTGCTCTTCTCTTCCAAGTGTAGAAAGACTCTTCCCCGTTAAAGACGGCTATTGAACTCCTCTCGTACTGCACAGCCTTTGCTACAAAGCAAAGCGTTACGGGGTCAAGAGAGGGGACATGGGATAAAAAAAATGACTGGCAGCCCCCACGTTCCCAGGTAATTCAGTTTATTAAGGAAATAGAGGAATTTCCATGGGAGTGAAATGGCAGCTAAATACCTGTTGAAACTAACGGCAGGGCTCCCGCAGCCTCAGACGGCGTGAGAGCTGGCCGTAATTCAGTCGCTGCTGAATTACCGCTGCTGTTTGAGAGAAGGTTACTGAGGTTAGTTTATTATGAGCACAGTAATAGGGAGGAATTCGGGGGAAGAGGACGAGCTTCAGGGTGAGATGAAATAGCAGAGGAGTCAGTCCTGCTCCCTCAGCTGGGAAGTCAATGAGAGAATCGTGGGCTGGGATAGGATTCCCGGCTGCTGCGGCTTGCCAGCGAGGGGGAAACAAATTTTATCCAGTAACAAGGTGGAGGTGAGTTTCATCCTTGGCCCCTAAGGAGCAGAGAGGAACTAGGAGCCTTACCACAGCCTGCCAGCAAGGCCAGCTTCCCTCTGCTCCCAGGGCTGAATGCTAATTTCACCAGAGCAGTCTAGGGAATGCTTTGGATGCTGAGCTTGGCTTTGTTTTTTATGTCCCTGTGGCAAATAACACGTTTAGCCTCAATAATGAGGGTAGTACATTATGCAGTTATAGGTTGGATTCAGGTCTTAAAAATGAAACAAAGTGCATTTAAGAGCTTTTTTTTTTTTTATAAACAGGAAAATATAGATGCCAGTCTACTCTTCTTTTATATCACTTTCCTTGCTGCGCTATCTACATTTCTTCCAGTAGGGCTTTAAGTGTCATGGTTAACATCTGACACGTGTTTCATTCTTCCTATCATGCAGCATTTCAAAAAAAAACCCCAACAGTAAATTCTTTGCATAATGTATGGGATGCTTTCCTTGGAGTAAAATTGTGCTATGCTTCAGGGACCAGCCTCAGCCTGCTGCTCGGTGATACTGCCCTGCTCACAAACCCAATCTGTCGCTCCCTGATGGAGTGTTTCATGTCTATAAATGCAGCGATGTTTTATGTGGTCCACAGTCTGCCTATGATCTCAACTGCTCCCCAACTGCTTCTTCTGGTGTCTTTTCTGGAGATAAAGGTGTGAGTGAAGCCTTTGCAGACGGATCCCAGTGAGCTGTGAGGTCGCTCAGCTTGGCTAGCAGTGACAGCAGGGAGCTCAGTGCAGACTGGGAAACATTCCCCAGCAAATCTACTGGGAATATAATTAGGTGGTGAGTCCAGGGTGAGTCCCATGCTGCTACAGTCAGCCTGGTTTAACTAATTAGGTTATCTTAAGTGAGTGCAACCACACCTTTTGATGTAGGGGCACAATGAGAAGTGCAGTTGTGTGTAGGGCAGTCAGGACTGTGGGGCTGTGGCAGCATCCCAGGGAATTCTGTGCTTGGCTGTATTAGGAGAGGAGAACGACACTGAAACAAGTCATACAGAGGCTACAACTGTTAGGGTACTTATCTGCAGTGTGGATGTGACCATACTTTGGAGCTGGCGAATGATGTTAAGTCAAATTCTCCAGGGGTCAGGCCTAATTAAGATGTTGGTACCAGACCCTGAGCTAATCATGCAGGGAAAGCGAGCCCTACATCATTACGTGTAAGTCGCTACACACAAAGGTAGCGCTGGGGACGTGATCCGTAACACACGTGCCGTGCTGAAGTCAGACCAACCACCCAGCTCGAACAGAGCAGCAAGGAGCAAAGGGGCTGAGGCAGTCCCTGTCACTTACAGTTGCAAAAGCTAATTGAAAAGTGACTTATTTTTTTAAGGAAACAGTGGTCTGCTGGAGAATATTCCCCAAGGGAAGAATGAAGCCAAATTTGTCGGATGCCTCGTTCATTGTAAATAATTCAGCTCCGCTCGAGCTCTGCAGGGAGGGCAGCCTCCGAGCACAGCCATCGCTCTGCTCCCAGCACTGACAGCACAAAATGCTTTGAGAGGTACCCTCTAACAGCCCTTCCTGCACTTTGCAGCAGCTACCTACATTTTGGTGATGCTTCTCCTGTTACACAAACGCACAAAACACCTGACACTTGAGCCAGGGCAACGGTTGGACTTGATGATCTTGAAGATCTTTTCCAACCTTGTGATTCTGTGATTTTCCAAGAAGCAGTGTTCTTTTAATAGCTGTTCTTCCTCCCACAGACACCAGTGGCCAGCTCCTCTGAACTGACGAGCAGCTTGCAACTGGCATTGCTTAAGCCAGAGGACAGAAAGCCAGATAAGCATCCTCAAGGATGCAAAAGGCTGCTACAGAAACAACGGGAATAATCTGTTTTCCCTCGTGTGGCAGCAGGCTTATACTGAAGGACAAGCAGGTTAGATGTGAGGAAACAGCTTTTCTGATGTTACAGGCAGGAGAAGGTGGGAATGGTCTTTAAAACTAGACATCAGCCTCTCTATGAAGTACATTTTAAAAGGCTTCAAAACTAGGTTAGGCAAACATCTGGGACTGTAGGACAGAGACAGCTGTGGAAACAGCTTCGCTGCTGCAGCTCCTGCTCTGCGGCTTCTCCTCTCCCATCCTTAAGAGCCCCCGTCCTTAAATAAATTTCTCATAGGTCACCCTTGTAATTTATTGTAAATAAATAACACTGACTTAAGAAGGGCAGCTTTGTGTGGGTCTTTCCTATGGGCTGTGGTATGGAACGATAACTACTGAAACTGGCATCTCACAAGGGGCTTTTCAAATCCTATTGATGTTTCATTTAAGCCAACAAATTTCTCCTCAAATCAGTCAAACTTGGGAGTTACTGAAGAACTTATTTGAACTCTCTGTGCTTCAGAGATTCCTGGTAGACAAGGCAGCTATGTACAGATGGAGAGCAGGACACCGTGTCCTGGTTTCACAGAGGCAGCCCGTGTCACTTAGTGCTCGGTCCCTGTTGGTTTTCATTGGGGCATTAAAATGACCCAATTTTCTCCTGCTTTGTTATTATCCTCCCTCGCTTATAGGTACCGGTGATATTTAAAGTCATCCTTCTTTGCAGAATGTCAACTGCTAAGACATCAGGACAGGTAGTGGAAATTACTGATAGAGAAAAACATCAAAAAATGAGGTTTCTGGACTAAGTGAGACAGATTTCTGTAGGTAACCTGCTTTCCTCATGTCCATGGCACGATGCTCTGGGCTCACAGCTTTTTGGGCTGAAACGGTGCATGAACAGGCAAATGGGAGGTATCAGCTGGAATAAAGATGTGACAACAGAGGTTGCCATCATCACATCTTCGGACCTCATCCAAGACAGGAAGAAAAGCCCTGATACCAGCACTGCATAATAAATGCAGGATAATCAGAACCTATTATAATCTAGTTCTGCTTGAAATTCAAGTGGTTTGGACTGGAGTTCATTTTATAGATGCCTCTAAATAAAGTTAATGTGTTCCCTTCTTCCCCTTCCCCCTTATTCTATACTGTAACTTAATGAATAACAGGCTTAATCACTCTGGTATCAAGATAGCCTTTTTACAGCCATGCAAATGTTCTTTGGTATATAATTTGTACATGCTTCACTCATCTATTATCATTGTTCTTTCTAAATGAGAAAATGCAAATGTTACACCAAGGGCCTCATCTTCATAGCTTACCCAGTATAATTCCTGACAGCAACACGGAGCTGTTTAGCATAATTTTCCTGTTAATAAACTGCCAATTACAGTAATTTAGTTCTTAGCTTCCAAAGACCAAAAGGTATATGATGATTTTCAGCACCCTCCCAATTAATGTTTCAGTTTATTATTTTGCTATGTCTGAGAAAACAGACAAATGGGGAGGACTCAGTTGCTTAAAGATAATACTAACACAGTTCCCTTTCCCAAATTCAGAGCCTTTTTGTTGTTGTTGTTTTTCATCTGAGGAGCAAAATGTGTTTGTGTGGGTGCACGCTCCCCCTTGCACATGCACATCCCTATGTGTGAAACACCAAGAGCAGCAGCAGAGATCTCTCTGCCAACCCACCAATGTGAGTCAGCTTGAAAAACTACCAAATTAAACTTCACAAAAGCTCTTAGAAACACCTGTCAGCAATGAAAAACTTTTATTTTGCTTTTTTTCCCATCCCTCTCTGTAACTTCTGTTGTTTGCTCAAATGCTTCTCGAACTCGAATGGGTATGCAGCACCTTATTGAAATCAGTGGGAAACGCTGCAAAGGTGGTGGGGGGGGATGAGAATATTTAAGGAAATGTTAATAGTTGCTGGGAAACATTTAGAAGTATTATATTCCGAAGCAGTTGTGTTTGGCGCAGCTCTTCACGTACTGCATTTTCTGTGCAGATCTCCTCTCAACCTGTTTTATCAAAGGGAATTTGCATGAAAAGAGAATCCTTGTTTCTTAAGAGTTTTTCTGATCTTTCTGCTTATTTCCCCACTCCCCACTCCATCTGCTCCTTCTCCGTGATAGAACACAATTTCTGAGGCAAGTCGGGCTGGTTTTAAGTGAGGAGTAGGGAATAGAGGAGATCTTGGGAATTAAAGGTCCTGCTTTCAAGGCAAGTATCTCCAGTGGATGACTGTAGGAAACAGAAATGCATTGGGTTTGGGGAGAAGCTGCAGAAACAAACCTAGCTAGATGGAGCCTTTCAGATGGTTTGGTTTGGATACCAGCTTTCCCCCCTCCTATTTGGAAGTAGTTCAAAAACCTATGTTTTCTGATCTATTATTTCTTTCAAGGATATACCCACAGATTCTGGGAGGACATTTTGCTAATTTTGCCTTGGGTAATTACAAATCAGTCAAAAAAAAAAAAGGAAAATATAAAAAAAGAATGTAAGAGAGAATCAGAACCCATCCTTCTCTCAGCTGTGCACAATCCTTTGCAAATTTAAGAAACTGCAAATTTAAGAAACTGCAAATTTAAGAAACTGCAAATTTAAGAAACTGCAAATTTAAGAAACTGCAAATTTAAGAAACTGCAAATTTAAGAAACTGCAAATTTAAGAAACTGCAAATTTAAGAAACTGCAAATTTAAGAAACTGCCTCTGCGAAGCCTCCCGTTGCCTGGTGGAGGAGGACAGGGGCAAGCTGGAAGTGATGAGACCCCAACTGTAGTATTTATGAGATGTTTGGGAGTCAGATTCAACAGAGGGATTTCCATTACCTGTGTAAGTACTCAAGTAAAAGGCTTCTCTAAACACCTAGAGTGGGTTGTTTGAAAGGACTTGGCATTGGTGTCACTGGTGTTGGTAACCAAAGTGATTTCTCTCCAGCAGAAGTTGTGTTGGGTCAATGCTAGGTGCTTACTTCAATTCCACCTTCCCGCAAGTGATGTTGAGAGCACAAAAGCTCAAGTAGCTCCAGCACCGTGTTGTATTTGCCCAGTTTCCTCTTGGCGCTTGTGAATGCATCACCCAGGACCTCCGGCACCTGAACTCAATCGGACCCTGTGCCTAAATAACTGCCCCTGCCCACTTGCTTTTGGTAGCCAGCAGAGAAATTTGCTTGCCCAGATGGCTCAGCACATGGCCAATGCAGGGAAGAGGTCCATTTCACCCCGAAGCTGAGGCCGGGTCTGTGGTCCTGTGGCATCACCCACACGAGCACCATGATTACCACTGGGACAGGCCCATGAGAGCCAATTGCTACAGCAAGGCCTGCTCTTTGCAGGGAAACTGCAACTGCTTTGAGGGAGAAATCATAGAATTATAGGGGTTGGAAGGGACCTCGAGAGATCATCAGGTCCAAAGCCCCTGCCAAAGCCAACTCCCCAGCTCATATTGCACAGACAGGCGTCCAGACGGGTCTTGAATATATCCAGAGATGGAGACTCCACAACCTCCCTGGGCAGCCTATTCTAGTGAGCTTGTGGGGGGGCTTTATTCAAACAGAAAACACTCTCTTAAGCTGTTTACTTGTCTGTTGATGGCATTCGCTTGCTCTTCCATCTCTTCCCTAGTGCAGTGCCTCAGGCAAGGGCTCAAACCGAAGAGGTTCCTCCAACACTTTGAAAGCTAAATTGAAACAAAATTATTGAAGTTATTAAACTTTAAGAATGTGCAAGTGTACGTGCCAGCTGGTTACTTTTTGATAAGTATATACTATTAATAGCACCTTAAAAAACCCCACTCGAGATTTGCAGCAGAGGTATTCTTCAAGATACTTTTGACTATTATGAGATTAATGGATATGGGGCAGTTTGGAACCAATGCATTACTTTTAATCACTCAGCTCAGTTTGTATTCGTGAGAGAGAGGTGGGCGAATCCTACAGAAAGGCACGAGAACATATACCTTAAAGGCCTTTCATTTTGTGAAGAAAAGTTATTGCAGAGCATTGAAAAAAGGTGACAACTGAATTTATCAAGTGGACGTATGGGAGTGCAGCAGTATGTAACAGAGGCAATGCCACTTTTCTTCTAGGTTAAGCAAATTCTGTGCTAAACCCAGGGAGTGAAATAATTGTATTTCTTCCCAGAGAGGCCCTGCATATGTGTGTGTTGGGAGTGTGTAGGGGTGAGTTTGCTTGTACCTTTACCGTCAATGTGAGCTTATGATCATGTTATGGGGGTTTCTTTATACACTTGAGTGTTTGGTGGAAGCTGGATGACTCAGATTAATCACATCACTTTTCAAGGGACGTCGGTATGCATTTTTTTTTGTTTATAGACTTAGGACTCTATAGCATTTCCTTGCTGGCCTTGAAGCTAGCAAGTAGTCTTCTTTTCTAGCCTGACCTCTCTCCCCCTCTCTCCCTATATATAAGCTCATTGGCATAGCCTGAGGCTGGAAAAGCCTGACAAGGGGCTGCCCTGGAACCGGTGTCAGGTTATTAAATGGAACAAGGAAAGAGCTGTATATGGGAGTGACACCACTGTGAATCAAATCTGCCTGGGGGCACCGCCTCTCTGCCTGCGTGCGTTATGGCTGTTCCTATAAGCCCGAGGACTGGGTGCCCGACGGTTGCTGCTGATGCCTCACCCTGGGTAGGGCAGGCTGAAGAGCCTCTGCCATCCTGTTGGGTTTGTGCTTGACTCGTCAGGCAGCCCAGAGGTGATTTAATGTGATGGGATGGGATGAGCTCTCATCACCAGGAAGCCTACAAATGTTTGTAGTTATAATTAGGAAATGTGCTAACACTCCTATTAACCTGATTGATGTGAAGTCTTGGTTAGGCAGAAAACTGATTATTCCCCCCCCTCTCCCCCAAAGTGACTGCAATAGAAGATCATTTAGTTTAAAATGGGATTTATAAGGAGTGCAAATTTCCAATGATCCCTTTAAGCATGGAACAAATGCTTAGGCACATCTTCAAAGGTTTATGATGACAGAAGAAACCCCAGGATGAGGATGTGTGCTTAGAGGTGTTATAGGAGGGCAACTTTTTTTCCTCTTGTTTTAATCCTATAGATAGGACCACAGCACAGAGTCCGGATGGGCAGCCGCACACCACACTCTGTCCCAACTGTGTCACTGACCCAAAGCAAAGCCTCCTGACACTGTGCCATCCTCACCAGCTATTAAATTTAGGACATGTCCGTCCTTCCAAAAGGACAAGGTCATTTTAAACCTGGGAGCAGAACAACCACATAAAACCCCAGGCTGATTATACCAGCACACCGATACAGGCATATAATTCGGGACCCACGCTGGTATTTGCACAGCATCGAGCTGTCCTTGCCACCTTGGGTCAATGCTATTTCCGACGTCTCTGTACCGTCTTCCATGGCACTGCAAAGATGTGCCCTCCCTGACCTAACAGAGTGATAAAGAAACCTGCTCTCTTTTTAAGGCAATTCTGGGGGAAAATGGCTGCTTTTCAGAAATAAAATGGTTTCTGCTAAAGGTTTACCACAGGACAAATGTACAGGTGATGCGGTTGTAGTTGCGCAGTGCTTCACAATGCAAAGTTTCTGACCTAAAGAAGAGCTTGTGTGCCCAAAAGCCTCTTTGTTCTGTCCCTACATTCACTGGTTTAATAAAAGACTGTAGCTCTCCATGCAAACCTTGCTGTCTATACCATGAATTAAACTCCTGCCTCCAAAAGGACTTGAGGCTGACCTTAAAAAACTTGAAAAACTGTTAATATTAGGCCAAGTGAAGAAGATATATAGCACCAAGGTGGATCACAGTTTGCTTATACACAGACAACCAAAGTTTTGTAATTAATCAAGGGCCAAAAAATAGGGTTAAGTAGATGCCATAGAGCCACAGTGACAGTTACTGGACGTCACTTTGTCCCATGATTATTTATCTATTAGTTGAAGCCACAATAATACTAAAGTCACCCTCACCAAACATACAAGACTTTGTATTTTGACAGCACTTTGTAAACATTAATGAATTAAGCCAAAGTAAATGTTACTCTGACACCAACCTTTCCTGAACCGACCTGCTGAGGCAGATGGCAGTTCCAGCAGATAAAGCCCCTCGTTGCCCACCCAGGCCTTGAGGAAAAACTAAATAAATTTGGACTTCCCATCTGCTGCAGACCCACTAACAAGGTATGAGGAGCGGCTTGGATGTGCCCTGCCATTTGGACATTATCCTGATGTGGGATAAGGGTCAAGATGAAGATGCAGTTCAAAAGGAGCTTGCAAAGCTTGGTGAGTTCAGGAATACAGTTTGTGCTGGAAAAAAAATGGTACCCCAAGCTAATCTCATCTCTCACTGGCTGGTTGTCAAAGTGTAGGTGATACAACCTCCAGGGATTATACGTGTGTAAAAATAACCTGAGCTGTGAACTGATATGCAGCGGCAGCAAAGTAGTGAGGTGGTGGCCAGTAAAGACGGTGTGAGCTGAAACGAGGGGGGCTGAGGCCTGTAAGGAAAGTACCAGAACTGCTTGCTGGCTGCGTGTCTCTGATCACAGATGGTTTTTGGAGAGAGATACACTGTCACCCTGCATTTGGTAGGACTGATGTACCCTTTGCCGGCAGCCAGTGGTCTGGATCCGTGCAGGGGCGGCTCTCTGTGTTCCCAGACTGAGCCAGGCAGTGCCAGGCTGGCTTTAGCACGAGGGACAAAGTACTTAACAGGTCAATTGTCTGAAAAGCCCTGAGTTTCAGACAAGCAGAACTTAAGTATTAGAAGGTTTGGGTTTTTTTTTTTTGCTGAATTTGCAGGAACTCCTGAATGCTGACTTAATTCCCCCAAAAATAAGGATAAAAAACTTCCTTAGCATCTTAATGGTCCCTTTGGGAAAGCTGGCCAAGTCAGACAGTAACGTTCAGTAAATCCTTGTTATCTATGCTTGCTTTACTAATGAGCCTGAGTATCATATTTAAATCCCTGTAGCTGCATCTCATATATTGGCTGGCGTGAAAATAAAATATATCCATTCAGCATTTGGTGTATATCACAGGCAGCTCTGCTCTGCTCCAGAAATGCCTTGCCTGTTATTAGCACGTTGTGGGCCTTTGAAGGGTCACTGTGATGAATAGGACAGTGGAGGCCATCGGAGGGCAACATTTCAAACCGCAAATGTTACAGCTATTGGAGGGTAATTGAGATGCTGTATATTTACACAGGTCTGTCTGGGAAATATTCCTTTAGCAAAGGCTAAGTTTGATGAAGGGCTTTCCTCCTCTTTGGATCAGGGCAAAGACAAATTCAAAGAGCAAGGTGGGGGGGAATAGCAAGGGAGGCTGGAAAATAAACAGGGAAGTTTCCAGGCTAGCTAAGGGGAACTATGGATATTGGTCAGGAGCAGATGGATGTGACTCCATTGTGGATGCGGGATTTTTTAGTGGCACCTTGTATAAGTTTATCACAACCATTTTCTTTTGATCAAATCTGTGCTGCGTTATGCAGAGTATTTTAAACAACATTTTCCTGAAGGGATCCAGTAGGATCAAACCTCAGGAACAAGCGCTTGTTGAGCAAGGCATCCTTCCATGATGTGTCTTGCTGCTTTTCCAAGCAGAGTTAAGAGGAACAACTTATTGTATGTAGATTTATGGAGCTCCGTGCCCCATTTAGGTCATTAATAAAAGGAAAAGGCTTGAACCTTTGCTGAGGTTGCGTTTGGGGAGCTGTGTTTGGTCTGTTCATCCTGAGCAGGTGCTGAGACTGCCATGGGGAAGGCAATAGGATTTTAGAGGAAAACCACCCAGACAGCTTAGAGGATAATCATATTTTTTGCTTCCAACCTCTGGGAATGCTCCTAAATGAGATGGAGGAATTGGCACGAGCGGTTCTGAAGAGCTGCTTCCCAGTGCTCGCAGGGAAGGTGCGTTCCGGAGGGAGGTGTTGGTTCTGAAACCAGGAGCTCTCTTTGTGCACAGGCTTTTTTATGTCCCGCTGCCTCATTATCTCGGTAACTTATTATAGTTTTATGTCTGTGTTGTGCTGCAAATGGACTGCCTATAATCCCCTTTTTATGGACTTAATCTGGTTGGTGATAAACGCCTACGGAGCCACCGGAGCATCTTCCTCCGAGTGGTGGAGGGAGGCACAGTGTGAGCCATTCCCAGGCAAGCTGAAATCACCCCTCCTGCCTGTACTTTAAATCCCTTCTATTCCAATCAGACTTTAAAGAGATGTTGGTGTTGACATGTCTGTGTGAAATACAGCTGTGAGTTTACTTCTGGAAAGATCACCGCCAGCTGTCCTAGCTGCGGTCTTCTGTACGCGTACAGCGATATTCTAATTAATATCCCCTTTGGTTCCTGGAAGTTAAGGTTGGACAAGTCTCTAAAGCTGCTTTTTGGAGATTTTGGTAGTTTAGGTGCTGACTGAGACAGGCTGGATGGATTTCAGAAGCTGCCTGCTCAAACACCCTGCGAAATAACTATTGCCATTTCCCATCACCTGTACACACAAGCTGGTTAATTTGTTTTCACTGAACATTTGTACAAGTGAATTATTCACCCATCTGCAATATTTATCTTTAAAATGACTAGACAGTTCAGCTCTGTGTGGAGATGTGGCTCTGTATGAATCCATAAATCCACGATCGCTGCCAGGACGTTTTCTGCAAGGGCTGATGATCTATTTATTCTCCCCTTGCCTCTCTTGCAGGGTTTTAAGCCCAGATCCCCGCGCTTTGACACGAACTGCAAGCAAACAACTTGTGTAGTACTTTACTACTTCCTAGTTTGAATATAAAGCTCTGACAATGTTCTTTGTGCCCGTGGCTTGTCAGGTTAGCAGCTCTCTCAGATGATTATACAGCAGCAATTTTGTGCACATTTTTTTTCCTCGCACACAGCAGACATAATGAGCAGAAGGGATTATGTGATGAGCTGAAATTACTGAGCTAAATGAGGAATTGCAAATGCAAATGTGGAGCCTTTGCAACTATTAGCGGTCAGCTTGGAGCCTGCTAGCAGAGGGCTAATTCTGGGGAGAGGGCATCCCTTCTTCTGTTCAGAGATGCTCAGGGCTCCTATGCTCTGAGGCAGCATGAGAGGATGCAGAGGGACATAAATCACTGATCAAGGTATTGAACATCATCCTACCAATTCACGAGGTGGGTGCCCCATCCCTGGAGGTGTTCAAGGCCAGGTTGGATGGGGCCCTGGGCAACCTTGTGTAGATCCAGGTCTGGAGGTTAATGGCCCTGCCTGTGGCAGGGGGTTGGAGCTCTGTGATCCTTGGGGTCCCTTCCAACCCAGACCATTCTATGATTCTACCAACATTGGCCTTGCTTGTCCCAGTAGTTTGACTTTGTCTGGGGTTGGGATTGCCCGAGGGGTGGTAGTTACCCTGGCTGGGAAGTGACTGGGATTCCTCTGCATTTTGACAGCCAGTGCTTTTCCTGGAGGAGAACGGGAAGGGTATTGCTGGCAATTGATAGTTGCCTAAACTAATGGTTCAGAAAATTGTTCCAACAGCTTCATCTGAAGAGAGTCTGGGTTTTAAAGAGCAGTGAGGATCTTGCTGCAATGGGATTCCTCCCTGGTCATTAATAAAGCCATTCTTTGTCAGGCAAGATCCAATATGATGAGCATGAGGGACTCCATCTGACTAGGCTGGAGATTTGGGGCTTGATCTCAGCTTGTATGAACTAGAGCAGTTCCAGTCAACTGAGCAGTAATTTCCATAACCTTAGGAAGTAATCCTGGATATCCATGTTTTTGAAGAGCAAATTTGCTGAAGCGTTTACTTAAGAAAATGCATTATTTGGATAGACCAACATTTACTGAAGTGCTAAGAACTGAGTAGTGCAGGGAAATAGGCTCTGCAAAGGATAGCTCTCACTATTGCTAAGTGTTACAGTCGTGGTTTTCTCTATCGCTGATACGTGGTACACTAAGAACTATACCTGAATTGCCCTCCTAAGCGTCTCTTTCTTCATATACTTTCTTCAACCCTTTCCAGCAGAAGAAAAGCATGCTTCTCTAAGGACAAGAGGTTTTTTTTCTTCATCCACAAAGGAAAGGTTGTGTTTGCCCCATTTTAAATTATTCTGAAATGACTCACAGATCTTACCTTGAAAGCAAAGTGGTTCACTACATTAAAGGGTCTTGTGAAGATAGCAGCTGAAATACTATAACCTATTTCCAATGATTTTAGGATTTAAGGCCTGCTAATGCATGTGTACCCTTTGTTAATGTCTACATGAGGAAGAGAGTGGTTTACACTTGGAGTTTAGTACCTGAATGTGAGCACAGTGGTCACATAGCAGGAATGATCGTACCAGCCCTGAGCCTGTTAGGTACCCAAAACCAACCTGGTGTAGAGTAGCATATAGTAGTCTCCCAGTACAGGAAAGGTTTGCCCAGTAAAGGAATAGTCTAAATCAAAGTTGTCCTGGAATGACTAGACACCAGCTCTCTAACCTGTATAATTCTGTTATCTGAGCTATTATCTGCGGTGTGCCCCTGTCCATGCTGCTCTAATTAGGAGGATAACTAACGGAGCAGTGTGACACCGCTAACAGGGAGACTGAAGTTTTAGTTGAATGCACAAATTAGCTTTGAAGTTTCCTGCAGTCCTAAAGATTTTATGGTAATTTTCCATTTCTGCCTGCGCATATTTGCATTTTGCATGACAGTTTAGCTCTAATCATTTGTCAGACATTGCCAATCTGTTGTCAGTAGGGTAGAGCCACCAGCTTAGAGAGCTTTGAATATTACTGTGCCCATCGTCTATAATGGGCATCTGGGAACTGGCTCCTGGGTATTCCAGAGGCACCACACTGTCAGTCCAACCCAGTGAATCACCCAGACCAAGTCTGCAAAATGCTGTAGGCAGCCAAGCAGGCTCACAGTGTCTGGCCAGTAATGCATTGAGGAGCATTTATTCCCTCCCACTCTCACCTTTGAATTTCCATTTGCTGTACAGAAATTGCTGACCTGAGGGATTGTGTAACTCTTGGTTCTGGCAACAGCATCACTTCTACCTCCTCCAGCCCTCTAGGGTTGCTTCCCTCAAAAGCTTATTCATTCTCTCTGGGGTTTCTCACTGCCCAAGCCCTCTCCAGCCCCACAAGGCAGAAGTCTCTTTGCAGATCTCTGGTCACAGCTCACACCTCTCCAGACCACACACAAGATGTTTGCACGCTTCACAATGCCTCTGCCTCGTCCTTCCTCTGCTGGCCCCATCTCTGCTGCAGCAGGGGGGTGTCTCCTGGCCCCTCTCACAGCCGTAGCCCTGCCTGGCAGCTGCAGGGTCTCCTGCCTCCCTCTTTTCAGATCATGACAAAATTCCCACGAACTCCCAGTTCCTCCTTCCCCAGCCCTAATTGAACTTCAACCAGCTGCTGTCACAGCCCGGGCCTCATTTGTTAGCCAATTCCTTGTCTAATTGATTATTTCACTACCCTTGCTGTTCTAACAGCCTTATTGAAGTTCATGTAAATCATATCTCCAATCTCACTCCTGCTCTCTCTTGCTGTCCCCTTCGCAGAGATATGAATCAAACATTAATATTGATCAGCATTTAATGCCAGACACAAAGGAAAATCTGCTTTCATGTAATATGAAATATTAATAAATCATTAATGAGGGCAAAGGAGAAGGTTGCAAATATGATGGCCAGCTCATCTCTTCCCTCCTGCTCTATTATGGGATTAAGATGTGCCTGTGTTATGCAGTGGGCTGGGATTTCAGCTGCATTGAAATTCGGATTCGATTTCTAAGAGCAGGTTTGGGAAACACTCACCACTCTGAAGGGTTGACTGGGCAACCTTAGGTGCTTTTATCCTCTGTATGCACAGGATGGCTGTGAATTTTAACGTCAATCATCGAAGCTGGATGTTTTAATCACTTCCAAATGCTGTGCCTCATTCAGCTGGATGTTTACCCATGCTCTGCTGTGTGCTGCCCATGAACTACAGTCGTGTTTCTAATGGTGCAGACTGGTGCTCAGAGAGCAGCAGCTGAGCTCAGCTACTCAAAGTGACTTGGAGAGGCGAGTCCCTGTTTGGATTTTGGATGGGCATGGGCTTGCTTGGGGTTGCCCATTGGGAAATTGAGGTATAACTTGAATGCTGAAGGTGCCTCCTTGTTATTCTCCTATTAACTCTAGACCATGCTGAGGGAAGAGATAACGAATTTAGGCATAAAGAAATGAACCAGAAAGATAAATGCAGTTAAATCTGTTTGGAGGGTTTGGAAATAAGGAAGTCAAAGTGATCTGTAAAGCTATACTTTGATCTGATTTATAACCATGGCAGAGAGATCACATCTGAGCGGCAGCAAGACAGGCAATCTCCCTCTTTGCTATGTACAGGTAATCAAGGATAAAGCTATGAGGAAATAGAAGGGTAGGGAAAAGAAGAAAAAGAGGAGAGGAATATAGGATGAGGGGAACAGAGGACCCAAAGAGAGGATGAAGAATACAAACATAACGAAAATTGCACCTCTTAAAAGAAAAAGACCTCAGAGTACTCTGTGTGTTGTGAAATGAGTTTGTTCAGTGTAGATTGCAGAGCAGCTCCACCGGATTGATCCAGGTACTTTGGAGACTCAAAAGCATTCCTGAATGCACTTCTAGGGAGTTGGGCTTGATGCTCTCCTGGGTTACACCTGGCTTTGATGTGGTTTACGCAGGTGTGTGTGAGGGAAGAAGCTGTACTCTGAGAGCAATTGTCAACTAATAGCAGGATATAAGAAAAAAAAATGAAAATCAGGGCTAAAAAGATTATGAGAGCTGCCTAATCTGGAGATCTATCATTATACTTCAAACATCAGATCTGCTAGGGAAAAAAAAAGCCACTCTTACTCCAGGTTGGTTTTTTATCATGAACTTTGAAGATGCTTCAGTGTTTACCAGTATCTGCTGATTGTTTGATCTTCAAGTTAAGTGTAGCCCCTGCTAGATTTATGAGCTGCTGAAAGAAAGAGAAGCAGAGTTATATTTCTACCACACTACAGAGTAACTGGAGACTGCAGTCTTCTAAATCATTATTGCTTATTAGGAAAACTTCCGTTTGCACTGCTGCTGGATGACAGTTCATTTTAATTTTCCTTTCTGAGGATCCTCTCCATCAATGACCTGCAGCCTGTGTAAGCAGGAATATAAAGCAATTGACGTGAAATCAATATTAATTCAGGAGTGTGTTGGGTTTTTTCCTCCTTTTGTAACAGATACTTATCAGGGTGTTATGACCTGGCAGTCTGAAGACATTGAGCTTCCAAATGCAGGGCTCTGAGGCTCTCAGAGGGAAGCTTCTGAGTGAGCCTGGGCAGTGTCCTTTGGGCCATGGTTGTGTTCTGTGCTCAAGTACACATCAAGATTGAATGCCAGGTTTGTGTTGCTTTTTATCACAACCAGTCACCGCAGTTATTTCCAAGACTTAGAGAAAATGGTCTACATTTCTCAGCTGTTTCACTTAGAAATCTCTTGAGCCACTGCTTGGTTTGGCCAGTGTTTGGGTAACATGGGTCTGGTCTGGTTTTCATGGAAGTGAAGGGAGAGAAAAATATATGGGAGATTTTTGTTGATTTTTAAGTAGGTTTAAAGCAGAGTTTTTCACTTTTGAGCCTGGGAGCAGGACTGGACTTCACTATATTTGAGCATATTCTCAAGGAATGTGAAGCAGATGTTGCTGGGTTTTTATAATGGTTTTTTACCATGTGTAAGAGGTTAAGTGGAAGGAATCCCATGGACGTAGGAGAGAAGATGATACCTGTGAGTTGGTTTGGCCTTGGAGTCACTGCAGGATGCTGTATCTATGCTGAAGAGTAAGTTATGAACAGTTTCCTATTTAAAGACAAGAATATGGTATTTAATGTAAATTTGGAGCAGGTAACACTGGAAGGACTCCAAGAGGAACTTGCTGTGCAGACTAATGAGCCAAGAAGATTTTAGGGGCAACATCTCAGGTGACTGAAGGGAAAAAAGGCTGCAGTGCAGATGACAGGGGGAAACTTTACAATCTTCTTTCAAGCACTAATCAAAACAGGGGTTTCTTTCTGGCTTTGCAGCTGTTTTTTTTAACCTTGAGCAAGTAATTTTACTGTGACCAGCCTCAGTTTCCCTCACTTGAAAAAGACATTTACGGTACTGAATCACCCAAGGAGTCTGATCACCCTACAGATCTGCCTCCTGCATGCTGTGCCTCTGAGAGGGATGGAGGGGTTTAGGTGCCCACACTGTTAATCTGACACCTTTAACCAGGTATCTATAAAGACTGGGGAAAACGATGACTCATCAGTCTCAGGTGCTTGTTAAGTGCTCTTTTTAGAGACCGTTTCCAATGGTCCGTTGCCTTAGTCTGCCAAGAGTAATTCTGCTCATCCTCCTGGCTGCCCAGCAGATGAGCAAAATGACTGACAGCAGAAATATTCCAAAACAGGGGATATTAAGCAAGCACGCTGATGACTGATGTCTGCTGTTCTCCCAGCGGAGTTATCACTCATGTGATTTAAGTTGACTTCAGTGACATTTTTGCCCTTGAGGATTTCTCTCTACCTTTGCAGAGCTGCATGCACTTTACTTGAAGTTTTGCAAAGAGCCAGGCAGGGAGGAGCTTCCTGCTGAGAGGCTGTGTTTCTGTCAGTGCCATGGCCATCAGTGGAGCAGGGCTTTTCCAGTGACAGTGAATGTCACGAGCATCCCAAGACCGACCCTAGTTCTCTGCTGGCTGCTTGATCAAACCTTAGACCCTGATGTTAAGCTGTAGAGTTCTCAGCTGGCCTGGGGTTGCCCTGTGCAAGTTCATGACACTGTCTGACACTGAAACAGCAGTTTTGGCAAATGGGAGTCAGCCTGACTTCCCAGATTAAAGCACTGGTAGACACTGGGGAGGATCTGTAACTCTGAGATGGGTTTCCCTCAAAAACCTTGCTGGCTTTCAGGGCATGCTGGCCAGAGTGGGATTTGTGAGGGTTACATATAGTGGGGGTTACATATTGCATGGCTGATGGGAACGCACAGAAAAAGCAGGGGAGCTGTTCCTGCTAAATTGGCCAAGGCAAGGAATAAATGCATCTTCCTACATCGACATGTGCATCAAAGCACATAAATAGATGAGTAAAGTAAGTTCATACAGTCTCAAACTAGAAAGATGTGATGTAACAGCTTCATTATCATATTTATGTCTTACTAATTACACTCCACTGAGATCACTTGCAGGCTTATGATGGATTTCTGTATAATAGGATCAAGTTGTATTTGATCTTAAGCCTTTTTCAACAGGAAGCCAAACTGAAAGGTGAGATAAAGAAAATATCATGAAAATTATTGCCTAAATTTAATGCCAAAAGTATTTTCTCTTAAAGAAACTTCCTTCCTGTAAACGTGTGACCCATTTTCTAGAGTCCATCTGTGGTTTTATTCGTGACAGGGGAGCAGGAACTGAACACTGAGGGCTTCACAGGTTGCGTTGGCCATCAGTTTTACATAAGGAGATGATTTGCAGCAGGGCACAAGAGGAAGAAATACACCTCCTGCTTAAATTTTAATATTGTCTTAAATCACATTAGACTCTGGTCTCAGAGGTCATCTCCAACCTTGAAGTTTCTTGGCAGTGTTAGGTTAATGGTTGGACCTGATGGTCCTATGATTCTACTTTTGGCTTCTGTGTTCAACATTGGTTTTAGTCACTGGTTCTTTTGAGTGCCAGTTGTCAGAAAAACATATGTAGAAGTCCTTATTTGGGGATGTTCATCTACTGTTGCAAAAAGCCAAGGAAAAGGAGATGGTCTTTATTAACACATGATAAAGCGTGACACAGAGTTCTGGAAAGGATTGTTTTAAACTTCTTCTTGCCCTACTGTGCTTGTCAGAGACTGACGGGCAAGTCTTGCTGGCTCAAAGTGCTGCTGACAAGATTGAAGGTGTATTAGGAAAACTGCTTTCTCCTGGGCATGAAATTATTCTGACAGTCGCTAAGGAAATGTATTCTGGTAATCTACTGCCACTTCATGTGCTCTGCAGAGAACTGGAGATTGCTTCAGCAAAAAAATAACATCTGCATTAGTACTGAGTGAAATCAAAAAGCCACCACTTGCTTTATTCAGCAGTCAGAAAAGCAAATTGCTGTAATTATTGGATGTACTGGGGTTTTGTATGGATGTGTGTCGTTATTCTACCCATTTCACAGATGCAAACATTGAGTTAGCAAAGAAAAAGGCATCTTAAAGAATCATAATTTCAGCTTGGGTTTTGCACTGTGGGCTCTCCCATGGACAGAATTGAACATGACCAACTCTCAGGCCCCCAACCACCACCAGATGTAGGTGAACTTCCCTCCTTTGAAGAAGGTGTAGAGGACTCTGGCCCCTAGAATATGATATAGAGCTGCATTAGAAGCTCTCTACCTAGGTGTGCAGGATAATTGCTCAAAGTGGTCCGTGCCAAAGTGGTTTATTTCTGGGGCAGTGAGTGATGACTGAAGAAAATGAATAGGAAAGTTAGAGGAACCGTACAGAAGAGTCTTACTGAAGGCTTTTCTATTCAATATTAGTCTTATTCATAGCTGCTGTAAGGATGATAATTGCCAGAAAGATACGCAGAGCTCCTGCTTTGGGAACCATCACTCAAAGTTAGTAAATAGTCCATTGGCTGAATCGATTGCTGCCCACTCCAGTTTACTGCAGGCAGCCCAGGACTGTGCCCGCAAGGTCTAACCTGGGGTGGTGAAGGACTTCTGTGCAGCATCTCAAAGTGCTTCCAGGGTGGCTAGCAAAGTTAAAACCTCCACGGCATAAAACCTCCAGGCTTTATCCTCCCCATAAATTTGTCCAAGGACTAGGAGTGTTTTAAGGCACATCAACCTAAAGAAGTTTTAGAGAGCGCTGGAAAAGAGCTATAGTGCTGCGATTTACAGTCAGGAACATTCACCTGGACAATAAGAATCCTGGTGCATTGAGCTGAAAAATATGCTGCAGTGTATGGTATTGGCTTGTTTGTAATAAAACACTAGCCTAGTACATTTTATTGGTTTTACAGCCATTTATTGTTTTGTTTTCAGAAATACAGTATGTAAGCAAAACCGATAAAATAGTTTATTGCATAGTAATTGTTCAAGAAGAGAAAGACCTCTCAGAATTCTGAGGTATCTCTGAAAAAGTATTCAGTGGGTTTTGTGTGTTAGGAGACAAAATGGAGGAGATGGTTGAAGACTGTCCAGAGTTCTCCACTGTCTTTAGCAGGGCTGGACAGGGAGTTTTTCACAAGCCCTTGGACAATTGCCCGTGAACTTTATCACTGGGAGACCAAACGAGCCAAGAATGCAAAGCAGAAGCACAATATTTAGTATTGGTTATTTGTCAGCCTTTTATTAAAAGGTTTGAGCTACCCAGTGGGAGAGCAGGGCAAGTCAGAGGACACCTCTGAGACCAGATGCAGAGAGCACAGCAATGTGACTAACAAGTATTGCATTCAGGTGGTCAGTTGTGGTTCTCCTGCCTCTTCTTTGGGGTATTTCTCTCATAATACGATGGCTTAAATTCAAGTCTGGGCTCTGCAAAACCTTGTCTACATGCTCCTCTTACCTGGGCAGCCATGTTACCACGGTGCAGATGATAAAATAACAGCTCTGTGTGTATGTTTGTGAGATGGAGGAACCAAATTTCAGTACCTGTAGAGTAAAACTGGTTAATGACAGGTGAGTGATTAGTGTCAGCCTTGTAAGACCAAGTCCAAGGAGATGGTCTTGAAAGAAAATCACCAAAGTTCTGATGATTTAGGCCACAGCTGAGTTTATGGTGGTTTACTCTGGGCATTTTACCAGTAAACTCAAGAAATTGACAAAATAAATGGCAAAATGTTGCATCCAAGCAGTTAGAGACCAGATCGTCTTGGAACCCTTTTTCTCTCCTTTGTCCAGAGTTAAATAATTTATGTCACTCTTCAAGTCCTCTGGAGCTGCTCAGCATGAGCATCTGGTGGGTTTGCCAACAGCAAAGTCCCCACTCTGCGTTTTTTTTGCTCAGTCTCTGCACACACAAGCACCCAGTAAGAAATGCCTTTTCCAGGGGACAAAGTAGTTTCATGGCATTTATCTTTCCAGCTCCATCGAACTAGACTCTCTCCCCCTTTCTATCTCCACCCAAGTGAAAACAAACCACCAAACAAAACCCCAGCAAACAATAACCCCACAACATTTCCTGAACTTCCAAACGGGCAGGTGATTTCATTTTCAGAGATGCAGAGCAGCCAAGAACCATCATCCCCAGCAAGTTTGGACTACCAGCCATAGAAACACCACTTCTCCCCAAAGATTGCCTTTGGGAAGTCAAATCCTTTCAAGGCATGTCAAGTACCCTAACTCCCATCCTGACCTGAATCTGTAAGAAGGTTTGGTGCATACCCAGTTCTACCTGCAGCCTTTGAGCAGCCTAAATTGTTTGTTGCATCCCATGTCCTATTTAGCTTCTCCATTCAGCTGCCTGTAATTGCACAGCTCTTTCCAGCACTACCCACTACAGCTTCATCCATATACTGCAGGAACCAATTCCAAGCTATTATTGCACTGCTTAATGATCCCGTTCAGGCTGTTTTGGAAGAGTAGTCCTTAGCTCTGCGTCTCACCCCAGGGATTTAAATAGGCTTGTACATCAAGGCCTTCATAATTCCTTTATTTCTGGTGGCATTTTAAATCACACGGAAACCAGGAGCTTCTCCTGAGCAGTGAAATGACTTCCTGCCATTAGGCAGCACCTACCACCAACCAAGAATGCTCCTGAAATTTATATTCTTAACTCTGGCACTTGCTCAGATCTAATGAATTTGGCTGGGACAAACAAATCGCTGCTTCAGATGTTAAATTTCTCATCAAAGGCTTGGCTTTCAACAATGTTTCTGAGTAGTAAGAGGTTGCTTTTTTGGGGTTTTGTTTTTTTTTTTCCTATTCTGTTTTTTTTACTCAGTTTACAAGCCCATATGCAAGTCCATATTGTTATTTCAAACCACATCTGTGAGCGTTATCACACCAAATCCATGCTTTGAAACATTCTCCCCTACATGCCCATATAGCCTGGTTTCTTCCTTCTCCCTTTAATTTCTGTGAGTTGAGGGCTCGTGATAGTGTGGAGGGAGCAAAACACTTTAATACTTTCAAATCAAAATGAGAACTTCTCTTTTGAAGAAATCATCTGCATCATGGCAGTAATGAGCAATTATAAGAAGTTGGTAACATTTCAATAATCATCCTGCTATCACTTTGTTCAGTAGATGATAGGTCACATTTTGAAGAACTCCTTTATATACTACTCAGATCATCCTTGTAAAATGACAGATTTCCTGACCTTTTTCCTCTTCAAAGGGATTTCACTGAGCATGCTTGTTCTGTAGAATAATTGTTGGTAGCACTCCTGAACTCCAGGTACTTTCTGCTGAACCTCTGGCAGTGTGTAGTTCTTTATTTCCAGTATGCGAAATTCTCTTGACCCTTGTTGAGTGCCATCAGAAATTATGATAGATGGATTTCTTTGTAAATGCTGTTGTATAAATAGAAGTTTGTCAGAAAGGCAGGAGGGGATGATGATACAGCTCTTTCCGTGGAGACATCTTCATGGGATTCGGAACTTTCCTTGCATAAGGGCAGGAGGATTGTGCCTGGAGGATAAAATTGTGTTCTAAGAAAACAGAGGTTGAAAGCAGTAGAAAGAAGAATTAATGTCCAATAGTTCCATTCAATCACAAAATCAGATCTAGATTTTATCTAGCATGCAACCAAAAGCTGACAACAGACTAAATATGTACTGAATTTTAATATAAGATTTGTTATACAGTGCAAATAATCCAGCACATCCTTTATTCAACATTATTGATGTAATTGGAAATGAATTAATTGATACAGCTTGTTTACAAAGGTCTGTTTAAAATACTCATCATCTGAGATGCAGAGTTGTGCTGTGTTGGGTAATGACAGGAGAATTTTGTCAATCTTTCTGCTCCCTGATTAAATTCTGTAACTAATGAATTCAGTACCTGTTTTGGATTTTGCTATTTTAAGGCTTACAAAAAAATACAGATTTTCAAAATAGCTCATTATAAACTGTTGAAATGACAAATCACAGCCTTCCCATGTTTTTAAGACAGTCAAATCAAGAGGGGTGAAGGCAAATCAGCAGCAGACCCAGCCTACACACAAATATTGGTTTCCTTGGTCCACACTGATAAGTCTTTGTCCCTACTTACTAATGCTTAGAGTCATTTGTGGGATAAACTACTTGTGCTGCTTATTTTTGTGTCTTTAGTCTCAGCTGGCATCACTGGGATAACAGTGTCTCTCAGAAGCAAACTCAGGTTAGGCAGAGTTTGGAGAATGTGGCTCATGGGTTCCTGTGTCTGGCTCCGTGGCGATGCTGTGGGTAGCTTTCCACGTAGTGCTGGCAAAGAGCTCTGCTAAGGACTGAATATCTCCTAAAGACTTTCCAACCACTGAAAAATCAGAGATTGGCAGACCCACGCAGGGAGATGCACCTAAGGGGAAGCATCAGGCACCTGTAAGGGACATGAGTGGTGAGCAGCGGAAGGGGTCTCTGGGTGCTTCCCTCCCATAAGGAGCTTTCTGGACCATAGACATGTATGAGGGCTCCCTACCACACTTTGCCCACATGGGAGGAGCTGCTGGGACAGAGCTGTGGTGGTTCAGAGAGAGCAGGAGTTCCAGGGCTGCGAGTGAGGTCTCTTTGTGTGTTGCTCTGGTTGATACAGTTCCCCAGAGTCTTGAATTCCACTCCTACGGTGCTTTCAGTGCTCAGGTCTCTAAAATGAAAACATTAAAGTTTCCTTATGATCTCTGGTGTAAGAGGAGTATCAAGTTATGTGTAAGAGGAGCTGCAAGTTATATCTAAGAGGAGTAGCAAGTTACAAAGCCCTAACTTGCATTGCTGACAGCATCAACCTTATGTGGCTACTGTAGCTCCTGAACCTCACGGTGCCATCCTACCTCTCCCTATGAATCTTTATCCACCATTTTCTCTGTGAAGTTCTTAAAGTACATCCTGCTGCCTCATAATATCCCTCTGTAGCCTCGTTCTATGACCCATACTTTCTCTGTGTTACCTCCTTCTTCCTGGCCAGCGAAGAGGTGGTCAGAGTTGCTGTGTCCCCCTGTGGGTGTTTATCACAGGGATGTGTGGAGATGAATAAAACACTGAAAGCTCACGTAACCGCGCTCCCATTGCCGATGCGAGCTCTTGAATTCAAGTACATCTTTGGTCTTCCTTTGTATTCAAGTTGATTGAGAGGGTTTAACCGTATACAGTATTCAAATTGCTTTTATGCATGAAGAGATTTTCAAGAAATCAATGCACTCTTTAAGGAAAATAATTAATACATGAACTGGCTGCCCTTTAAAGACAGCAGTGATGCTCCTTACCAGGACCAATGCACTAATGTTACAGTCAGTAATGTACTTTTTAAAAAGTTAAATTCTTCAATGTTGGTATTTGAGGAGGGCACAGAATTAAGCCCGCTGAGCTGTATTTATTAGCAGGAAACTGATTATTATTACTGACCAATCTGCTTTTTAATGATTCAGCGAACATGTTGGGTTTTATAGTAATGAATACGGGGCTCTTCATCAGGTGATCTGACAAGTGTGCAATTTGCCTGGAAAATTATGCTGGCCTGAAAGTGTTTTCATGAAGAATAAAAAAGGGAAAAGAACCTATAAAATGTTGGCATTAAGAGGAGAAAGAGACAGGAGAAGCTGAAGGAACAACATCACAATTTTGTGTGCCTATTATCTGCACTTCAGTATTTGGCCAAAATGTGTGGTTAGTGTCAGGGTTATGTTGGACCCAACTCAAGGCAAATTTTGGGTCTGGTTTTGCTGGTTTCCACTGGAGGTCAAAGGAGTAGGAGTGTGATGCTCGCTACAAGCAGGAGGGTGGTGTTGGTGCTGTGAAAGGCCACTGCAAAATCAGATGGCTGCTGTCCCCTTGTGATCTGATGGTGTGTTTACCTTTCTTTCATTTCCTTGTGTAGATCTTGTATAGCTCCAGGCCTGGAGGTTGGTGGTCCTGCCTGTGGCAGGGGGGTTGGAACTCTATGATCGTTGGGGCCCCTTCCAACCCAGACCAGTCTATGATTCTATGATTAAAATGGAAATATTTATTTTCACTTTAAGCACAAATTTCTCTCATTCTTAGCCTGCTCACGTGCCTCTAAGGCATCTTAGTCTTTCTACCAACCTGAACTGTTTTCTGTTACTTGTCGTCTCCTGCTTCTCACTCCTGAAAGATGCCTTCTGCATCTAACAGCCTGGCTGCAGGACCAGTGATGTGGGCTGCTATCGACACTCTCCACAGTCTAAGCAGTTTCTTACACTGAGGAAGTCTACAAATGAAATAGCTGACATCTGGCAACAGAGATCGAATGAGGCTCCTTGGAGATGACTTCTGTTGACTTTAATGGCCTTTGATCAGTCAATAAAGAACCACTGTCACCAGTGACCTTTACCAATGTACAACCTGAAAAATGAATATACTACTGAAAAAATACACCAAACCTTTCTTTTATTTATTTATGGTTACTTAGCAGTCTCTATCCTTGTTCTGCTCTCTGTGGTTGACTAGATGGTACAATCTTTCATTCTGTTGATCCAGTTGTAAGCAAGTGTCCAGTTCTGGTTCAATTTAAGAGCTATTGGACACTTTCCAATTGACTTTAAGAAGAAAGCAAATGAAATCTGTTTTAAAAAGAAAGATCCCAATAATTTATTCATGGAGGGCTCAATGTAGTAAGCAGGTAGATAGGGAACTCCCTAGGGAGCTACTTTAGGATTATATACTGGTGTTTTTCAAATTCTGGTATAGCATCAGAAATAATATGCCAGCTTTTGTTACATGTTCTACATCTCCTATAGTATTTGAATAATGAATATCAGTCTGCTGTTTCTGAGGTCACTCACACACTAAAGGTTGACCAGAGGCTCACTGCAGTCAATGGGAAGAGCCTCAGTGATGTCAATGTGCTTTGTATCAGCTCTAACTCACAGCTCTGGAGTCCTTCATAATGTGTGCAACTTAAAGTGAGGTAGTGCTTTGCCTAGAGATGCCACCTTTGCTAGTATAAACTTTCTGCCTCTTAAGAATTTACGCCTCAAGAGAATTTCCCCTGAAGCCACTGGAACTGGCCTATAAATAAAAATCTTGCAAACCATAGTTGCTTACTACACCTGAGGACCAGGCACACCTATGCTTTTCTCCCCTTCCCTCCATCCTCTCCTTTTCCCCAGCCAATAGGCAGAACACTTGATTAGAATTTCAAGGTAACAGGAGTGTTTTCTTTATTTGCTTTGGAAAAAAAAGGCGTCAAATACGACAGACAATGGAAACAAAGCACGAAAGAATTCTGCTTTCTGGTTCTTAAAGGGCTAAATGGAGCAAGGAGGCAATTTCAACTCTAGGCTGATAAACACCCTTATTTTTTTTTCCTCCTAGGTTTAGTATTATTTTTATATTGTGCGCTGACCTCATACAAAAAGGGTGTGTGAAGCTGATAGAGAATAAGCACCGGCAATGAATCAATAGAGGTGAACTAACCTCAACTCCAGAAGTAAAAGTGCAGGGGAGAGAAGTGATATTGCATTATTTTTGTATTGTCTGCAACACCTGAGCCTTGAGTATCATTTGGAAATACAAAAATGTCCTTTTATCTACATTGTTAAACTGAAAGGATTCCCTGTCTATTTCTCTTTGCCTTCAAAAGCTGTTGTCCATGATTGCACGGTATTTTGTATTGTCTTCTGTACAACTCTAAAATGACTGTTTAGATTGAATGCCTGAAGTGGGCACCAGGTAAGTCAAAGAGCCTTGTATTTCCTTTCCAGACCTGGGAGACTGACACGTCACTCAATAACATCTTTTCTCTGTATTAGAATCACAAGGTGCTTCAGTGCTTTTGTTCCACAATGATGAAAATTACTCTTTTTTTAACCTGCCTTGAAAACCACTTGGTGGTGTGAAATTTGATGGAGAGTCCTTGTAAAGTTTAAGCCTATAGTAACAGATGAGCTGGTCATTGATGTCACCCACAGTTGACCTTCCCAACAAGTAAATTACACAGAAACATTCACTGTCACCCTCACCCTCACAGACAAACCTCCCACTGCTGCTGGAGTTATTCATTATTTTCATTATGGTAAAATTTGGGTTACTATCAAAACCTGGGCTGTGTTATACCAGGAACTACATTCATTCAGAACAGTAGATGCTCTATGCTCTGATGAGCTCACAGTCTAAAAAGACAAGACAGCCTTGGTCTGGGGTTAGAAGTATAACTGTGTTTTTCAATAATCTCCCATCACCTATGGATTTTTTTAAGAATGATGGAACACAGTCCTCAAACGTTATGATTCCCTATACAACTTAATACCTTCTAAGATCTTCAAAACTCTATTTTCTCGATAAAAATAAATCAGTGATGCAGTGAACATTTCTAGATGCAGAGCCTAGCCAGATAAACACAACTTCACCTCATCTCTTAAGCTTCCAAGGCTGAACCCCACAGCCATTGGTCCTCAGGCTGCTGCGGCCCCAATGACTTTCTACCACAAAGTCCTACCATAACTCACTGTCCCTTTCACGAACCATTCCCAATATTTACAGTTGCAGAAGAGGTAAGCTTTTATTGCAGTAATTTGTTAGGTGTAAGCTGGTTTGAGCAAGATTTCAGCAGGGACTTAGCTTGGGACTAGCCACGGAGGGATCTCAGACAAGCTTAGACCTGATGTTGGTGCTGGTGCTGTCCCCTTCAAGCAGAGTAATTTTTGAGTGTTTCCCACCTTAATAGCTGAAGACTGGCTGCAATTCTGGAAGTTTAATTCATTACAAGAAACAGCAAGAATGGGACTCCACAAAACGAAGCATCTGTCAGAATGCTTTGCACAAGGTAACACATTTAAATACCTGAAAGTACATTCAATACCAGAAAACATTAAAAAAAAGTGTGTTACCTAAAGTTAGAACACTCTTAGCCTTGGGGTGGGGGGAGGGGGAAAGATTCAAAATTAATCATCATCTAGGGTAGGCCAAATGAGCTCATGCTTTGCATTATTTATTATGAAGATCAGCTATCATTTTTTCCAGTGTCACAGTTTTAGACATTAATTGTTTTGACACATCCTCGATGGAATAGCTTTCCTGCAGTGACAAATTGGGAACCAGTGGAGAGTCTCAACAGCAAAGGTTTTAACATAATGTGTTGATAATCTGGGTGTTTTGGAGTAAACTAGTGAAAACTCAAGAGGAACCATGAGAAGAGGAACTGGAAATGTAATAATTCTATTTATGTAGAGATGGCAACCAGGAAGATTACTGGAATTCATAGGTTTCAACAAGATGTTTGTGTTGCTTTCCCTATTGAAGACATGGAAGACTAAGAACAGTGGATACACTGTTCTTGGAGATGCTAAGCAGCTGCCTAGCTTGTCTTCCATGTTTCAGTTGTACTCTGAAAACATTTCTCTGTAGCTAATGGTTTTGTCATAGAGTATGTATTCACTGCACTTTGCAAACCTCAGAACTTCTCCTCAAATAAGGGTCTGTAATGGTGCTGGTAGCTGTGGAAATAATCCCTCTTCTTGAGCCAACGAAGGTGATGTTCTGCTCACTTACACAAACTGTATAGCTCAGCTTTTTGCATAGTTTACATGTTTCTGATTTAAATAATGCAATGTGGCTACTGTGCTTTTGAAAATACAGGGAGAGTGTATTGTGAGAGTGGTTGTTCCACCCAGAACATGCTTGGATGCATATGTGTGTCACTCACTGGCTGAAATCAATGACGTTTTGCTCACCTAAGGACACGATTTGTGCCATGCACCAACTGGAACAACTGAGCTGACACAGAGACGATTGGACTGGCACAGAGAGAAAAAGGCTGATTATCTCGTGCCTTAAAAATCAAATGTGGAAAAGTTCATAATTTAAAGCTGCCCCAGGTTATAATAAATTATTCAGTCCTCAATTATATGCATTTCTCCTTAACATAGAACTATCTCCCTGGGTTTTTGTAAAACCCAGTCCATAGACCCTTATCATATATGCATGTGCATATAGATAGATAGATAAATATATGTATATAAAATCTTATGTCACGGTGGTGATTTACTTTGATTTATCAAGATTTGCTTTTGTCCATGAATGTTTATCTTGTTGGGTCCTTTGTAGTATATGAGCTACAATAACCCAAGCAGTAAAACAGGGCTTTTCAAGTGTGACTTCATTGGATTTGCTCCCATACTCCGTAGGTACAGTACAGGTGCACAAAGCAGTGCCAATATGAGATTTAACTAAAACAATAAAGCTGAATGGGTGCTTTGCCAGTAGCCTTAATTCACCCTCACTTTCTCTTCCTAGGATTGTCACTAATAGGCAATGACTACTTCTTAATTATTATTTAAGTTTAATAGCTGATTATTATTATTATTATTATTATTGCTTAATGACATGAATACTTTTAGCTGCAGTCAGTCCAAGAAATCACTTTGCATTTCAGGTTCCTCAATGGATACTTGAAAACATTTTGCCTGGCGTGTTTATCTAGGAGGGGTTGAAGCCCACATTTCACAAAGGTGCTTTCTTTAAATTCCTTTTCTACAAACACATCAATTACTCTGGGAAAGGCAGCGAACTTTTCTCAGGTATGAGCAAAAAATAATTTAAAATTTGGATGAATATAGGCTTATTTCTTTGCTTCATTGCTTCTGCAGTTTTATTTGAAAGAGAAAAATGTATATTGAATTAGGTAATGGAAGCTGTATTGGAAGGTCTTTGTCATGCAGCAGATGCAGAAGAGCAAGCTGAGTCAACATGGCTTGGCTCATCCCACCTAATTTTGGGATTTAACTGAGGCCTACACCGAACCTCGGTTTTGGCGTTGGCCAGGATTGCCCTATGACGTGTGTCCCCCTCCTAGGACAGAACGGGACATGAAGAACATTGTCTCCTTCCCCAAGTGGTCGTGACATAAAATGCTCATTTTCCTTTTCCACCAACCAGAAAACTCAGCTTTATGGAACAAAAATCCTACATTAGCCAGCCGGCGGCCTAGCATGAAGTAGGTAAATTTTGCTCCTACTCCGAGGCTCAAGCAATTAAATTTGTGAGCTCTTCCACAGAAGAGTTATAATGCTCATAGATTTGCTTCTGTTTTTTTTTCCCCTACCTCACCTCTGCTTCTCTTGAGCCCAGACAGGCAGGATTGACTTCCACCAGTCCGCGGTGCCTCTGGGACTGCCAATGGACTTGTTAAATTGTGATAATAATTTTTAGGCTGTTGGCCACACATTTGTTATGAAATGAAGTAACTCTCTTCACATGAGCTGTCAGACAGAAATTACTTTCAGTCACAATCAATCTAAATTTCAACTGGAGACTTCAAGGTGAAGGCTGTGAACTTTGTTACCTATTAAAGGCCCGTGAAACCATCCAAGCTTTTTTCTTTTTTAGCTGGAATAGTGTTTCTATATTGCTGTGTTGCAGAAATATTGTTTATATGCCAAAACTCCAAAGCATTAAATACAATAAATCCCATATTTCAGGAAACTACCTCCCTTGAAGTTGAGATTTAATTTCTTTGTGCCAAATTCTCTCCCCTCTTTCTCCCATCCAAGGCAGTATATTCTTTAAATAAACTCCAGGGGAAGATTCTGGCCCTGTGGCAGTAAAACCCAAAAGAGTGATCAAAAATTATGTATTTATAACATTTCATTAGGCTTAAAATTACCTTTGTTCTTCGTATGTGAACATTCAGGATTGATCCAGCAAATGGCTTGTTACGCTCGTTATAACATTCACCCTTAAACCACTGGAGTATGGAGCCCAAGGACCGAGGCTTTGGGATCTTTGAAGGCTTCTTGTGGAAGGAACCTGAATGAGAGACAGTGAGCATCCACAGGCACGATATAGTCACATACATGAGAATCATCTATACTGGACTTTGCATCTGAGTATTTCTCTTGAATGCCTTTTGCTTACACTTCATTTTTAATCAAGCAAGTTGAATGCAACCCAAAACAAGACCTTTCCCTAATGCTGAGTTTAATGACCCTTTTAATACCAGTAGTGTTGGCCGCCTTCTCTCTCTCTGCTGTTCCCTTGTAGCTCTGGAGCGTTAAACGTGTTATAAAAATGACTTTTTGGTACGGTCCACAAATTAACTGAAAGGCTCACAGAAGCAGTATACTCACCCAGCATGAAATCAAAATCTAATCAAGGCAGATTATGTTAGATTAGCTAAGCAAGTAAACAATTAGCCAAGTTAATGTTACCTACCCTGTCCTTCAGCACCGAACAGTTAAGGAATTTGTCTTCCCAGACATGTTTAGTTCCAGCTCAGGTGACATTGCAGGTTATTGGATGGATTTTTCAAACTAGCAGCTCCCCTCAGCCTGGAGCAAAAAGGAAGGAAATGTTGGTTGGAAAAGGGGAGTCAGCTGCCTGGGGAAGAATTGTGGATTTTGATGTGAAGCTATGATGCAGGATAAGGAATTGCCTTCAGGCTTGAGTTGTCCCACACACTGGGATTATGGAAGATAAATATGATGCACCCTCCTGGTAAACTTGAGGAGCTGGGGGCCCATGGACCACCACCCGCTGTCTCAGTGGCTCTGGCAGACTCAGGAAGGCAAACCTGCTCTAACCTAACATTAAAGTTTTGGGTCAAATAGGAAAAATAAATAGTTGGATTTGGTTTTAATTTAGTTGTTGTGGGGTTTTCTTCTAATTTTTCCTGATGGATGAGTGCAGGTTTCTTATTCCTCCCTCTGAATCCTCCATCCTGTTCAGATTGACTTTTTGCTCCTCAAGGTCACAGGGAAAATGAAATTAGCAGCTGGAATTCTGGGCCAGAAAAACCTGCTTCATTGCTCTGCCCTTTGCTTCAGTTCTCATAAAACTCACTGCTCCACTTGTGTGGACTGATGGTCTTTGAAGTGCGCTGTGTATGCACAGGGTGTTCTATGATATTACGTTTCACTTTTGATTTGCTCTGCCTTCCTTTCACTTCTTTTTTTGGATCAAGACAAGCACACCAACACAAATAATTAATTTAGCAATATTAAGCCAGTTTCACAGCATCTGTTTGCTAATATCACTGTTACCCAGCTTCAGAATAACTGAGAGCCTGACTTGAAAGTTCTCACAGTGATGTAGGAATTAAATTGAGTTTATTTGCACAGTTAATTCTCTAAAAACAAATATAATCCATTTTCAGCTGCTGTTTTTACAGAACTGGCCTTGAAAATGAAATTCATCCAGTGGTCATATATAAAATATTACATCTGACTCCTCTCATTAATGTAAACTGTTTAAATTTTTTTCATTCTAAGTCTTGCCAATGATATACCCACCTCTATTTCTGTTGTCTCCATTACTTGCAAATTTTCAGATCACCTCAATTTTTGTCATGCTATTATATGCTTTGTAAAGGGTTCCATCCCATGTTAATCAGTATTATAGCCACTAAAAATTTTAATTGATATGATGTATTAGTATTTAATCAGTGACTGCCATACCAAGGCACTTTATCATACTTCCTCAGTGGGGTGGAAGGAAATCATGGAACTTCAAAGATGTTTGTCATAGGAACTGGAGTTGTAGTTTGGTTAAGCCAATTTAACTACTTTTTATGACAATGCAAACTGCTGAAAATGTATTTTTTTTCCCTATTAAATTAAGCTTAATTAAGATGTGAGTGCTTAGGGCCAGCCAGTATCAGCCATTTCTTTGATTTGGATTCCCCCAGAGTATCCAGCAGTGAAACTGGCTCAGATTTCGTTTTGTTATTGTTTTTTTTTTCTGGTGTTGGGAGCCAATGCTGGGTATCTGCATCACAGATGGGTGCTACCTTCACCCTTCCAATATTCCCACCCCTGAACAGCCTTGTGTTCCTGTCGTGCTGAGCAAGATGATCCTCTGCCTTATGTATTTATGATGATTCTTAGTAACTTGGCCATTAAATGAGATTTGGTGTGGAAGTGGCAGGGGCAAACACAGGTATATGTGCATTATCTTATACAGTGCCATAAACCACCGTCTCATAAACTCTGTGATGTGGGGTTTCCACTTCCCTCTGCGGGGAGGATCCTTCTGCTGTGAAGTAAAAAGTTTGTCTTCTCAGCAGAAAAATGCAGAAGGTCAAATGCAATTTTGTTAACAGGTATTTGGGGTATTTTTCCACTTTAAGAAATTAATTATATTTCTTTTTGATCTTCAAAGGCTTTGCTGAATCATTGTTTGTTCCTTTTTTTTTTTTTTTTTTGCCAGGGGAACTTATTAGCAATTCTGAGAAATAAATTGCAAACACTTTCTAACCAGAGGCCAAAACCTGCTGGCGTTTAGGTGTTTCCAGATGGCAAATATATGAGGGACTGGAAAAAGTAAACTCACAATAACATCTAAGGTTTTTTTTATTTGTTTTTATCAAAAACAAGAAGGTGAAGTGTTTACAGGAATTCTTCATTTGTCAGATACGACCTACAATTTGTAAAGATAGTTTATTAACAAAGAAATGAAGGGCTTGGTGGCTGTCTGGCTGTGTGAAAAAATGAGTGTCAGCAGTGATTTTCATTGCCAGATTTTCTAACTTCTTGTGGCAGGTTATCACCATGTTAATATCACCCTAGTGATATCACCATGCAGGTTATCACCATGCAGGTTATCACCATGCAGGTTATCACCATGCAGGTTATCACTGTGTTGATAGTGTGACAAGGACACTCTCCTGATAGCAGGGCCTGCAAAGCATGGGATTCCCATGAGAGGTGGAGAGAGCCATGGGAGGAAGAGGGACAGGGTGGTGATGGGCATTCTTAGGGCTCAGCACCAGCTGCCAGCTGTGCTTCATCCCTCCTGCTTTGTGCCATGTTGGAGGGGCTGGCTGGTTTGTGGGCAGGGGTAGAAGTAGCAGTGAGGGGTCCTCATGAGCTGTACTGGTGATGCTCTTCACAGCCCAGGCAGCCATGGATTGGTCAAGGATTGCACAAGGATGATGGCTTCCTAATTGCAACTCACATATATAATGTGCTGTTTCAAAAAACCATGGAAACATCCCAGTCTAGACATTCTTTTCCCATATTTTCTAATTTGCATCCCATTTTTTTTCCTAAGAGATGTTTAGTTGTAAACAATTGTATTTCCAAAGGAGCATGCCCTCTCTCCCTTTAGGTGGAGGCCAGGAGGAGCTACCCCTGGAGTGCCCCATCCCCATCTCATGTGTCACCTGCAGATCCTTACCCATTTGCTAAAGCAGCAGTGGCTCCTGGGATGTTCCTTGTCCCCTCTCCAGCCCGGTGGCTTTGGTCCCAACTCTGCTGTCTTTGCTCACACTGTGAGACCTTACTCAGCAAACGGTCTGTTTGAAATATGAGCCTAATCCCAGGGCAATGTACTATTCCTCTTAGATTTAACTTTAGCTGATCCCTACAGAATGAATTTTTTAGCAGGACAGGGTAATCTGTCTGTGAGATCTTGACAACAGGGTCCATGAGGAAAATGGAACCTTCCAGACTTGCGATTTAAATGCAAACCCATGATGATGTGCTGTGCTCATAGATACCATGCAAAGAGGACCAAATCCTGCCACGCACCAGTGACTGTTGCTTCAGAGAAAGGAAACCACGTAGCATCACTGGGACACTTACCACCACCATCCACCTCCTTCTAGACCTTCTGCAGGTGCAGTGTCCAGCTCCTGGGCACTGCTCAACTATGGCTGCAACACCAATGTGGAGAAACAGGAATGGGGTCTGGAACACTCAAGTAAAATGGGGTTGGGTTTTTTGGGGGGATTTTTTTTTTAGCTGTTGTTAGTGTTGCCAAGTTTACAGCTGGATCCTTGCAGCAACCTGTATTTGCATTTATCCAACTGCTCAACAACATCTGGGGATCATTGCAACTGATAATTATAATAGTGATACCAGCAGCATTTACTCTGGGATGTGGATCTCTGGAGGTCACGATGACATAAATAATCCCAGGAGCAACAGAGAAAAATACAAGAGTAATTTTAAGGCAAAGGAGACTAAATAAGAAAGCAATCTTTGATTGATACAAGTTTTACTCAAATCATAAATAAGATTGATTCATATAAAAGGATTAAACCTTATCAAGTGATAGTTGTAGCCTGATCTCAGTTGCCTGAAAGCCTGAATTGACTCAAGCTTTAAACACTGTTGCATTTTAAATTCTAATTCAAAAAGAAAGCATCTTTGAACTTGTAAGGAAAATTGTTTCCTTACTGAACTTGCAAGGAAATTGTGCTGTGGTTCATTAAGGAAATTTTGTATTCCAAGCACTTTTTTGAAAAGAAAAAAGAAAGAAAATCAAAATTTTTGTAGTGTGTTTCAACTTGAAAGCTTTAGATTAAGTGCTGTAATTATGCAAAGAAGCCTCCTTAGAAAAAGGGAGTAAATTAATTTCTTTGTGGTTTTCCAAAATTTCCTCAAATGTGCATTTTATTATTTTACTTTGGACAAGGAATCCAGGTTATGAGATCAGTTCAAATTTCACAAATGTTGAAGCCAGAAAAATGTGAATTTATTTACACATCATGCAAACGAAGACAATGGTTACCAGGCTCAAGGGAAGTGTGACCAGAATGACAGGCATGGAGCTGTTTTGGGAAGGATTTACACCATTCTCAAAACTTGCACATTTCAGATGGAATTCTATTTATTTGCAATTTTTTTTTCAAGTTTCTGTATTTGTACAGCTCAGTCCTGGTCTCGCTGCCTCGTTCAACCTCATTTATTTTGATGGAATCCTTTCTGATTTCTGGAGTTGTTGAGGTGGAACCCTAAACTCCTCCAAACGAGCTGGTTTTGTGTATACACAGCAATTAATGGGCAAAAGAATAACCACCATGTGAGATTTACTGATGCTTCCTTCTTCTGAAACATTCTTATGATGTTTTCTGACACATGTTATGAAACAAAAAGGATCAGATTGGCTTCTGATCTGGAGCAGATGGCTTTTCTTGTCCTGAAAGTCAGAGGATTTCTGCTGGCTGATTGCCATGACCCAACCAAACTCCAGGAAGCAATTGTGAAAGTTTGGGCACTCTGATTCACTTCAAACAATGAACCAATGCGCTGTGCAATGACAGTAAAGAACAAAAGCCTATCGATAATCAAGGGGCTGTAGTTAAAAGAATAAATAAACATGGCTCTCAATATAAAATTGGATCTCCAGGTCTTCACTCATCCACTTCAGAACTGGTTCGGTGCCATCCAAGGTAATAAAAGGCCTTGCTAAAATAAAAGACCTATCCAAGCTAATAAAAAACTTGACAGAGTTACTGTGTGTCATTTTCCAGGGAGCTGTAACTACTGCCTTATAGCCAGTTCATTGAGAACTAAGTACAGAGCCCCAAACACTGACGAAGCTCTGGAAGAAAAATGAATTGAGGCTGGATCAGATACAGGCACAAAAGTACCGTGTTAGAGGTTAAACCCATTCCAGGAGCTGAATGCCTTTGCTGCACAGACAAGGATGAGACAATGAGTTTCATTTAAAGACTGAATTCATTTGCCAGGGAAACAATGAGGTTTTGCTTTTTTAATCAAAATGCAGACAAGTAATTTCTTAGGCAAGCACAGCTCTGAATTATGCTGGGGAAGATACAATGTGGGTAAACAGTCTTTTCTGTAATGCAGCTATAAAATATTATAATATACATATCCATGAAATAAAGGAGTGATTGAACTTGTCATTTAACTGTGTTATCAGATTTGTAGCTTGTGAAAATGTCAGGGAAAATAACACAGTGTGTAGCATGGGTCAACTTATTAATTGTGGATAATTTTTGAGCCAACTCCAGTCTCAGTGCTATTGTATTTCTTATTTATAAGTATTCCCCAAGCTGCCTGGATAAATCAGTCAGCAGGTTACTTTTTTATAGCTTTCCCATCTTGTTTGCTTCCTGGTTGTTCCAACAGGATCAGTGACTGGTGTCTGAGGTCACACAGCATCATCTCTACCTGGGTGCCTGTAACTTTTCCAGTAGGAGAGTAACCTTTAGCATCTGACCAGTTCCAGCTTTTTGATGATCCAACTTTTCTGACACTCTCAGTACATGTAACCTTTCAAATAATAGAAGAGTTAATTTTTTCATGCTTATCTTAGTAATTCTCACCTGTTTTCCCCCAGCTCTAGCTCCACTCACTTCTTAACATTGAATCACATAAAAACTCCAGTTAGACCAATCCAACCTGGGGCCAAATCTTGGTTTAGTTACTCATTTTCACTCCAATGAACACTGGGATTTTTATCTGGATAAAAAATTAGGCCTGAAATCTAACTAACAAAGCAAAAATGCCTGTTGGAGAGCGAATTGAGCTTTCAATACAGGCCTGAAGCATGAACCATTGATATTATTTTCAGCAGAAAATGACCTGAAGGTTTTTACTTACATGGGGAGCAACACCCCTGTCCCTGCTGTCGGCAAGTGTTTGGAGAAACTGTCTGTGTATCAGCACCAGTAAAACCAGCTGCCCCAGTAAAGCCTCACCCATGTGAGCTGTCTTTCTTTGCTTTCTTGGTGATGCAGTAACGATACAAATGTCTGGAAACAATTTGGAGAGGATTTGTGGATGAGATGCACAGGGGCTGCAGTGGGGATTCCAAAACTAGATTCAAGGTAGGCTTCAGAGCACAGAAGTCACCAGGTTTTCTGAGTATTTCAAGGCCAGATCTACTTTCGGCATCTTTAAGTCAGTGAGAGCAAAATGGGGGGGGATAATCTAAAACCCTCCCTCCCTCTCTCCCTTCCTTCCTCTCCTTCCTCTTCTTCCTTCCTTCCTCTCCTTCCTTCCATCCTCTTCTTTCCCTCCCTCCTTTCCCTCCCTCCTCACTTCTCTCCCTCCCTCTCCCTCCCTCCCTCTTCACATGGGAATGCTACTGTAAAAATAGGTTTGTCCTGGATGTAGAAGTCTTTTATTTCAAGTTCATCAGGTTCATGCCTCGACTCCAGGTAAAGACCTCTAAGTTTGACCCTATTTCTTCTTTACATTACGGCTCTCTTCAGGTTTAAAGTTCTCCTCATTTGCAGAGACTTGTTTGTGTGAGGCTTGGGAAGCCTGGATCAAACCGTTCCCTGGTTTTCAGATTTCAATTCAGGGTTTGAGGCAGGGAGGGGATATTTAAATGTTGATATTAGATGGTACCCACGTGCCCCTGGGGAGACAGGATGCAAAATCTTCATTAAGGCCATGTGAGAGGCAAAAAAAACTCGAAGTAAAAAGGATTGAGCTCTTCATATTATTCATAGACAGGAATACATTGTCTTGAATATTAGCTGTGGGTCTTGTCCCTGGAGATCTGAACACGCTGACAATGAGGAGTTTTGAACAGGTTCCCAGACATTAGGGAATTACACGATGCATGAAGGAGGTGAGATGAGAACAGGGACTAGAGATGTCCCTGTTCTCTATTTCTTCCTGTTTAAAATGCACCAATTTTAAAAAAGAAAGAAAGAAAGAAAGAACTGGGATAGTGGCAGACTTTGTAACCCTGTCAAAGGAGAAGGAGAATCAAGACACATTCAGCCTGCAGCCGATGTGAACTTTTCCTTTCTTTTCCATCTGAATCTGAGCTAATAGGGATAATAACTGTTCTGCCTGCCCACTGACCCAAAAGATGTGTGTTATTGTGCTAATTGACTTCTACTGGTATTGACTGCTGGTCTCTATGGGTTTGCCTGGCAAAGCCAGGAATAAATCACCCATCAGAATCAATGAGACTTGTGGCTACGTTTACACAGATGTAGCTCTGTCACCCATACGTGCAGGTGATAAGTGCTGGTGGAGTACTTCCATGCTTCATCTGTTGAGTGTGTAAGGGTGTGTGAGCCACCCTTGGGAGAAGCCCACTCATCAGCATGTGGTTACTTTTGGATCATTGCTCTTGCTCTGTGGTACTGCTGGGTTAGGCAATTCATCAGCATCCCTTTTGCTCCTTGGTATGAAGTTAAGTAAGTTAAGAAGTTAATTGAGGGGGTGATGGTGATGTCCTAGGGACACCGAGGTTATCGCACTCCCCCAGAGCTCAAATGAAACTGAGAAAGCACAACTACTTCACAGCCTGTGTTGTTGCTGGTGCACCTTGATTTCTAGATAGTTTAGTTATTCAGCTATGAGCTGCTTGGTGTAAACAGCTCACTGACTGTGGGACCGGTGTTGTGAGTGAAAGAAGATCCAAGTCACCTAATAGCGACTGCCTCATGCCTTTGAGACATCCCCAGGCACCATGAGAATCCAGAGTGGAGGGATGTGTATGCCAAGAGTGTGCCATTAAGTCCTGGAAGGGGAAAGCTGAAGAATTCTACAGCAGTGCTAATATTTAAAGGGAAGTCCAATAACCTCCGGCTGAAGGAAGCTCTGTGCTCTAGAGAAAAATCTCTTGAAGATGTGGGGTTGGTACGCTGGGCATCTCTGCAGAAGCAGCAGCAACATGGAGCAGCACCACCCAAAACATGCATGACACCACCAGAGCAGACATCAGCGAAAATGAAGAGCTCAGGTCCAACCTCCTCAGGAGTCTTCATACAGGTGAAAATGAAGTAGTGGATATTTTCACAAGTATTAAGCTTAGTTAATACCAGAGCAGCAACTGTTCATCATCATATCCTGTATGCAACTTCCACTGAACCTCTTTGTAGACAGAAAATAAGATTTTCTAGATGAGTTTTCACTGTTGATTTGGAGTCTGAGTCTCAGCTTTGCTTTTTTAATTAGGAGTCAGCTGGAGACCAGTTACTTTTGATAGTGTTAAAACACGCAAGAGGAAAACACTAGCCTCATTGCCTGAGAGTGATCATGAGATTAGCTTGTACATTCAGGAAATGATGCACCTTCTTTTAGAGGGTGATGTCAAAAGCTATTGATAAAATCACAGAATTGTAGACTAACTTAGGTGGACGGGATCACTGGAGGTCACTGAGCCCAACCTCCCGCTCCAGGCAGGCTCTGCTAAGGGCAGGTTGCTCAGAGCCTTGTCCAGTCGGATTTTAAATATCTGGGAGGAAAGATCCCACAACCTTTCTGAGTCACTGTTCCAGTCTTTAACTGCTCTCAGGGTGATTCTTCCCTCTATCTAACCAGAGCATCCCCTGTCACACCCATGGCCATGCACATTCACTGCATGCCCATGAGGAGCATCTGGTGCACCTCTCTGCCCTCCTGCTCTGTGAGTTACTCCTAAGCCTTTGCTTCTTATGGCAGAACAAACTCATTTAGATAAGCCTTTATTCTTTCATTTATGGAGTTACAGCTTAGAAGGTGTCATTAGCATGGCGTAACTATAGAGAAATTTGAGGGGTTGTTTGGTTTTTTTATTCAGTGTAATAATTTCTCCATCTGTGTTTGTAAATAGCTATGTCAGGAAGTCCTAACTGTGCCCTTTCCTTTCATACAAAACTTCTGTTGGCTTCTGTGCAAGCTGTACCCTTGCAATTAAGGTGGCCCATCATGCTTTGTCTGTGATCCATTTTGATTCCTCCCAACCCCGAGTAACCCCCAGCAGTGTGGCTCTACCCCTCCTAAAGACAGAAGAAGATGAAACCAAAGTTTATCCTGAGGACCTGGTGAAAAGGCAGGCGAAAGCTGCCTTCAGCCAAAAGGATGCTGAAGGAAGTGGCTTTTATCTCAGCATTTCCCCACGAGCTGTGAAGTGCCCACTGCTTTGGGTGATGCATCCTTGACTCTGCAACATCCTCAGCTGGGCTCCCACAGGCATCCCCACACTGAGGCTGAGCTGATACCATGGGTGCTGTGACTGCACCACATGGCTACACACAAGTTCACGGGGCAAACAAGGACTGGGGGCTGGGGTGGGTTTTGCAGCCCTCTGGTCCACAGCACTGTGGCTGCCAGTGCTTCCTTTACACCATCTTAAGTGCCTCCCTGTGAGCTGTAGTGGCATATTTGCATTGCAGCACAGATGTACCCAGTGTAACACCACATATAACTCTGCAAAGCCAACATCTGGTCCCATTAAATGTGATAGAAATATTGTTATTGGTTCCAGTGGGCCTGGTAGCTCATTTATTTATTCTGCTTTTTTTTTTTCTCCCTATAGAAAATAAAAGTCTCTTCTCTGATTGAGTAACCTGTCTGAGCTGGTCAGAGCTCTGACCCAAAGGTTTGGTCAGGATGAACCATTCCTTGGTTGCTTGTGTGACTTTCACAGGTTTGAGGCTTTCTTCCAGGTCACTATCTATTATTTTCAGAATGGAAAATTCAAAGATCTGAAAGCACCTAATATGTTGAGAGAGAGACAATGCCTTATAAAAATGTTATTGCTATTGACTTTGTGGAAGATTTGATTACAATGAATTGGCAGGGAAATGATTTAATACTAAACGTTGAAGACTGTAATATCCAAGAGTAATGCCAAACAGTGAGAGACAAGAGGGGAAAAAAATGCATTTCCTTTTACTGCTGGAGAGACTGTTGCTAAAGGGACAGCAGAGACTCAATATAGTAACTTTTAAGAGTGATGTGCTTCTAATAGCAACAGCAAAGCAACCAAACCCTGTTTGTGTTGGAAGAGTTGCAGTAGAAATTTGACCAAAGAAGAAATATATACAAGGGAAAATAGTTCCATAAGCAGCTGGAACAAATGTAAAAATAAACTTTTACTCCTTTAAACATTATATCAACAACTGCTCCAAGTGAGTGGCCATAAATAAGGCGAAACAGCCAAAAGATCAATGTCTACACAAGGTCCCAAGACAGATTTGTTGAAGCTGTTCAACACCCTGCTTTCTCATTGCTGTGTGCTTGAGCCTTAAACATGAGAAATTTCAACTACTGGCTCAAACCACGGTCCCAAAAATTCTCTGTCAAGCTTGATTACTTCCCTGCTTCCTCTGTTGGCCGTTCCCATCTCTCTCCCTGCGTATCGTCCCAGCCAGGGTTTTACAACCCCTTGTTCCAGTTCCGCTTGGGACTGCATTACAGCAGAGCCAAACAGCAAAAATCTTTGTACCATTCCAAGCAGAGACTCTTTATCTTTAAAATACAGCATTACAAAGCCCAACGTCCTCGGGTTTTATTAGCTCTTCTTGAGGGGTGCTTAGCTGGCAAGTGCAGCATCTGCCACCGGCTCGTCGTAGCTTTAGCAGCCTGAGTGCCAACTTCCCAGCCTGTGCACAAATAACATTTTACTCATGGTCGTGGAGGGTTTTGCTGTTCCCAGGCTGCTGGTTCCTCTGGGAACCAGGCACCAGAGCACCATGCAGGATGCAACCCTTTAGAAGGGAAAACGTGAGCTTGGAAAGCAGCACCCCTGCCCTTCCCTGGTAAAGCATCCCTTTGGGCAGTCAAGCATCCTTTTCACCCCATTCTAGCCCACTGCAGTCAGGAGAAGAGGAGGGGCTGCTCTTGTGGTTCTGAGACAATGCTTCACATGCCTTACAGCAGGTATAAACCCCACTTTGGAGACTGCTGGTGCAGAGGGGACTGTGCAGAGCCGGTGACATTAATTTACCATGAGGGGAAAATTCTAGCATTAAGTGGTCTCTGCTGTGTATAAACCACTCCGTAGCAGTGACATTTGCCTCTTCTCTTAGTGATAAAACATATTTATTTGTGAAGTAGATCTTAATCTATTTCAGAAAAGTGTTTTTAGGTTTTCACAGCCGCATTTATAATGATTGAGAGTGTGGACTGGAGAGGACATCTTTCTGCAGCAAGGAACAAAAATAAGAATAACTTTTCAGCATTACCGTATATCAATAGCCAATTATTTTCGTATGGATGGGTTCTGCCTGGCTGCTAATGGACTGACAATGAGATAAGTCTTCCAGGAGAGAAACCATCATTTTAAAGATGGAGTGGCTGGCCTTTTAATTTTAAGGTATTACCAAAATCACACCTTTCACCTTTAAAAATTGTAAATGATTGCAGGCCTGTTCTAAATCATTTAATTGCTGTTTGAACCGAGCCTGACTCGTGCTTCACAGGGTTTTGTCTGCCTTAGCACTGACTCTGCCATTTACATTTCTTAATTTCTCTTGAAGAACGATGTCCTCCTTGCTCCTGCTCTTCCTCCCAGCCTGCTTTCCGGCCATCTGTCTGCAGAGGAAATTTAAGGAATCTGTAGGCAATTCACCCTTGTTCATATGTATTTCTTGAACTTGCTACACCACATAGATATGCACAGGCATAGAGTAAAACCTACTGAGTGCTGAGAAAAAAAACACCCCAATGCTTTAGGAAACTTTTTTGAATGCTTCAAACAAGGCAGGCTCAGGTTTGTCACTGTTTGTTCTCCCACTTTGGTGCTTATTCTTTCATCTTCACCTGTTTCGTTCATCTGCCTCCTCCTCGTGGAAACAGGGAGTTTGGATGCTGTGGATTAGGAATCCTGTACCACTGACCGACTGCCTCCTTGTGTGCTGTGCAGCTCTGCTAAAGCTCCTCGCTTCCAACTTCCTCTTGAAATCAAGCTGGAAAGGGAGATCCCCATATGCTCCAGAATATGCACCAAGACTCAACCATATATATGAATAGTCAAGGGAAAGAATAATCTAAACCACCTTATTATTTGCTGTGCCCATGGATCAATAGGCACAGCAAATTTACAATCATCCTGCCTTCATGTAAACCCTGCCCGCTGCCTTTGATAATCTCTCATGTGCATCTGGCAGAAAAGACCAAGAAAATATTCCCAGGTGGGTAAACTGAGGCAAGCAGGTGCTGTTTCCAAAGCTGCAAGTTTGGTCAATGGCCACAGGACCTGCTCAGGCAGGTCCTGCTGTTAGCCCTATGGTGACCCTTGTGCCTTTGGTGGTGGCCCAGGGCAGTGGAGATGGAGGGAGCCACTGAAAGGTGCTACAACAGTTTTCATGCAGATATCTGGGCTATTTCCTTGAACCCACCATGTGTCCCCTACACAGCAACTACACACCCCTACACAGCAACCAGCCAGCTGCTCCCACAACTCCCAGGAAATAAGAAATGTGCCTTGAGCTCCGGTGACACTTTATATTCCAAACTTTGCCCAGTGGCTGATGGTTCCTTCCTCAAAGTGACATATTGATTGTGGGTACACGTAGGGCGAGTATGATTGTGTTCAGTATTTTGAGCTCATCATCTGTTATCCCATTCTCATTGTCATCCAAGGCCCAGACAGTATCAAATTGGAAGCAGTAGTGTAGAAAATTACGAACAAATCAAAAAAGACTACAGCTGTGAAATGAATCAAACCACTGTTTCTACGTTTAGTATTTCCTTTGGTATAAAGCATCTTTTACAATTTATTTCTTTATTCTTTTGGGCTTACAGCTCTGAAGGCTGGGGTGAAGAACTGCGATCCAGCATCTGGCGTCTGCTGGCCAAACTGAGCTATTGTTCACTAAAACTTGATGAAGATGGAGAAGGATGGGTCACCAAGGGCACCATCTACTTGGACCTGGGTCTTGACACATTCTGACTGCCCAAAAGACATGCCACTGCTGCGAAGGTGCTTCCACAGACACCCTGTCCTGTCATGCCATGGGACAACGGTGCCCATAAAAAAACTCCTGCACGTTTCCAGCTCTTGACCTTGGTCATAGAATCATAGAATGGTCTGGGATGGAAGGGACCCCAAGGATCACAGAGTTCCAACCTCCCTGCCACAGGCAAGGCCACCAACCTCCAGGCCTGGAGCTACACAAGGTTGCCCAGTGCCCCATCCAACCTGGCTTTGAACATCCTCAGGAATGGGGCATCCACCCCCTCTCTGGGCAGCCTGTTCCAGCACCTCACCACTCTCTCTGTAAAGAACTTCCCCCTAATATCTCATCTCACCCTTCCCTCCTTCAGCTTCACTCCATCCCTCTTGTCCTGCCAGTCTCTGCCCTTTTAACAAGCCGATTCCCCTCCTGTTTCTCTGCTCCCTTCAGGCACTGAAAGGCTGCAATGAGGTCCCCCCACAGCCTTCTCTTCTCCAGGCTGAACAAACCCAGCTCCTTCAGCCTCTCTTTGTAGGGGAGGTGCTCCAGGACCATTTGTCACATCTTAAAGGGAGGGTGATGAGGTTGGAGAAGTTCAAGTTGGAGCTCCACGTCAGCTTTTCAGAGCAGCCCCTCGGTGTGCCAGTACTGTGCCCTGAGAGCAGCGTTAAATATGTGTGTGTTTGTATCAAGATGACCACATTAAATTTAAGCAGAAAGAAATGGCAATTTAACTGGCACAGATACACAAGGCTGAGATAATCTCTAAAGGTTTGAGGCTGCTATTAAATTTGTTCCTCCTTATTAATTTGTGGCCAAGAGGATAATGAAAAACCAGCGACTCTAAAGTTGACATAAAGAGTAAGAGATATACAGTTGGCGTGGGTAATTTTATGCGCTGTCAAAGTGAAAAGGCTTTGCTAAATGTATGTAGGCAAAGATACACACTGTCATCTTAATGAGCAATTAAAAGATGGACTCCTAATAATTGAATCACGACTCTTGTCACATCTGTATTTGTTTAATATCTCCAGTTTTGGTTGAATCTGGGTTTGAGTTCCTATTTTAATCAGGTCTGATTTAGGTTCTCGGTTCAAATAACTAAAAGTGATGAGCATGAATCTTGTTGTCCTATTACCTCCTCAGCTCCTTGCTTGCAGTGAATACAATGTTCTTTTAAAAACTCGTGTTTAATTACTGCATTTAGAGAGCAGGACTGGACAAGGGGTGGGTGGGTGATCCGCTGTCATTCAAAGTTTGAATTTTTGAAGATGAACCCTTCTCCTCCCCTTCTGAGGAAGATTTTGGAAGTACTTCAGGAGGCTCAGAGGGTTGCCAGTTAATTCCTTTACTGGTAGAAATCAGGGAGTCTTAGTGCATCGCTCTGTTGTGTTGTGAGTTTGTTTGGAGGGGTTTTTTAATTAAAAACAAAAAAAAGCCCAATAAGAGAAGACCATCTGTTCTTCAAAACTCTTTCCCTTAAACTAACCGCCGTGGTCACCCTCGAATGCTATCGTATCTTCAGTGACACGGAGTTCTGCCTTGCCAATCTGTTGTTTAAAATTTCTCATCAACTTCCTGAAGTCGCATCAGTCAAAGCTGACAACAAGTTGCACATTTCCAGCTCCTCTCACCCAAGAACGCGAGACCGTGGCTGGCCCAGGAGGTCTCTCCTTCTTCACAGACCTTGGGTTTGCTTCTGTTACATGAAACATACTTCAGCAGCTTCCACCCCTCTAAACTTCCAGGGTGGGTTTTTTTTTTTTTTTACTTTCTTGCTTGTTTTCTGGTTTTAATATCTATTTTTAAACTGAGAGGAGCAGAGGATGCTTAATTCCCCTTTCAGCAAACTGGTTATCCTGTATTTTGAGAGAAAAAAACTTGAAAACTTGATTTCCCCCTTTTTCTGCATAGGAATCTTCTCCTCAAATCTGTCTTTAAAATCATTCATTTATCTTTTCCTTCTGCCTCCAATCACTGTTTTTTGGGCCCCTCCAATTCCCAGTTCAAAGGAAAGCAACAATTATTTTGCTTCAAGCTCACCCAGGCTTTTAGATGAGGAATTTATCAGTTTTTCATTGCCAGCCTGCTCTGGAGCAAGCAGTTTATTTCCCCATTTCTATAACAGAGCTGTTGGCTTCTCCCAGCCTTTGCGGGTGGGTGAACCAGCACGGTGGGGGAACAGCAGACATCATCCCTCAGCAAAGCTCCCACAGCTCCCTTTCAGAAACTGCCCTTGGGATGCATCCAGGCTTCCACAGGGCTTTTAGAAGGTGTTTGAAGAGGAGGGGGGTGGAGTTGGATGGAGGGTGAGGGGGTGAGGAGGGGATGCTTGCTGATTGATTTTTATAAATGGTATTCTCAGGAGGTTGGAACACATCACAACCAAAAGACCAGGGGATCACATAGGACCCAAGCGTGCGAGAGAAGATGCTAAAATGACTGTTGGTACCTGACTGTGCTCACGGTGGGAAAAGGATGTGTGTGCATCCAGGAGACCTGGCTTAGGAACATGGTCGCCTTTGGCATCTGATAACTGATGGGGGAGCAGACGGGCTCTTTACGTGAGCCCAACCACCCCACGCACTCTGTGCAGGGTAGGTGCTCTCCTCGTTTAGCCATCCCTCTCCCTGCGATCCCAGCTGCAGGTAGGTGAACCCGGGGACTCAACACCGGGACCAGGGACCCCTCAGCTGATGACATGAAGAGGTCGCAGCAGCCTTCCAGCACTGCCACGCCGAGCTTTGTCTTGGCAGAAGCACAGCAAGTCCAGCCTGGGCACTTCAGCCTGCATCAGATGGTGTAAAGCGAGGAAAATATGCCGACTGCTACAAATGCAGTCGCGAGCATCACCTCTGCAAGCTGGCGGTGGCGGCGGAACACGGTCGCCTCCCGACTCTGCATCCCCAAGCAGGCGTGGGTATAAATAAATAGGGGCTGTGCGGGTACCTCAGACGTCTGCTAATGCACACGTCGTGCTTGTGTCTGCCTTCAAGAGAGACAGAGAAATGGCTAAATTGACAGCACAAACATCTTCTCATAGCGTAAGTGATGTTGGTAAGCGGGCAGACTTTTCTTCCTTCACCTCAGGAAATGGGGAAGAGTTGTCTCCGCCGATACCATCTCCAATTTTTTTCTCTCAGGAGAAAGATCTCACTGAAAATAACCTATTTGTCTCTGATTAGATTTCAGCTTTATTTTATTTCATTTTTTTAAAGCCTCAGACCTCTTAAACCTACAGGCCAGCTGTGAAATATGCACTCATTTCTTCTGTCAGGACACTGCAGAGCCCTCCCTTATATTACCCACCCACAATTCACCCTGGATACTCCCCGGTTTATTACATTTGTGATTTCTTTTTAATCCAAACCTTAAATCAGCAATTTCAAGATCGTTGCCTTCCTAAAACAGTCTCTACAAGCCGTTTGGCTAGAATAAGCTAATTTTTTTTTTACATTTTCTTAATACACTGAAAGTATTTTGGAGGTGCTGCATTTAACAGGCTGGACCCAAAGGTGTGAAAAATCATGGAAAAAACCACCTGTCTGATGACTTGGTGCTCCTGGCAAAGAAAAATCTCGATTGTAACTTCATGGCATGGCTTTTCTTCTGGACTGGACGTGGTTTCTGTGTCTTTCTAAGCCCTCATCTGATGGGTCCCATCCTTTTCACGCCGAAGCCAATGTCAAATCCCATTTAATTCATCGGGATCCAGCTGTTAAGAGTCTTTATAGGGAAGAAACACAAAACCCAGCGTGTTTTATCAGGGCTTTTAGACTGCTCACCTCCTGCCTCTGCAATCAAGGACCCCCCCAAAAATCCTCTTCTTTTCTGCAGTCCCCTTGTGCCCTCCCTTCCTGGAAACATCCCTTAAAAAAAAAAAAAAAGGGAAAATGGTATTTTACTTTATTTTGATTGTGTTTTTGGATGCAGACGTGATGCTGCACAGGAGAATGGATGGGCAGCGGTGTGTTTGCCTTCCTGTGGAGCCAGGGGTCCGTGGGGAAAGAAGGAGCGCTTTGCAAGCTGCGTGTTCTGCGCTGCGCGGTTGCCGTGCACGGTCGTGGGGGGGTTACAGGGTCCCACCGGGCGAAATTCGGTGCCCCACAAGGACATCCCAGTTTTAGAGACACATCGCGAGGGGTCGGTGGTCGCCTCTCGCCCGGCCCCAGATGAGCCTGGGTCCCGCACTGCTCTGAGCGGCTCTCCCGGGGACGGACGCTGGGGTTGCCGGGAAGGGGGGGGATCGGCAGCAGCACCCCGAGGTACTGCGCACCCCAAGGGGGTACCCCTGGGTCTTTAGCCCACCGACGGCCTCAGGCTCCCGGCGGGGTAGGGGGTCCAAGCAGTCCCCCCAGCCCCTCTCGCAACCCCGCACCCGGCAGTCGGTGCCGCCAGGGGAGGGGAGCGGAAGGGAAAGGAGCTGGTGCCCCGCTGCCCGCGCCCCCCGCCGCTCCCCGCGCTGCCCCCGCCCCGCGGCGCCCCGACGGCCCCCTCCCGCCGCGTGCCCCGAGGGGGCGGTCCCGCGTGCCCGCACAGGTGCCGGCGATTGGGTGGAATATGCAAATGCGGCGCTGACGTCAGGCGGCTCCGGCCCAGAGAGCAGAAATAGGGCCGGCCCGGCCCGCGCCGCGTACTCGGCCGCCGCCGCTCCCGTCCCGGGCAGCCCCGCCCCGCCGCCCCGCTTCCCTCCCAGGTGAGTGCCGCGGGGGAGCGCCCCGCAGCGGCTTTGCGCACCGCCCTGCACCGCGGGGTTCCCGCGCCCTGCGGAGCGACGCCGTCCCCGCCCGGGCTGAGGGGGAGAGAGCCCGCGGGCGCCGCGCCTCTCGCCGCTGCTGCCGTCCGCTCCGCGGGGCGCGCTCGCTCGGGGCTAGGCAGCCCTCCGGATGCTGCCGCCGCCCTCCGCGGACCCCCCGCCTGGGCGCGGTAACAGGTGGGAGCCGCCGGCGGGGTGGGACGGGCTCGGAGGGTTGTTACCCCCTCCCCAGCCCCGCGTTCCGGAGCGCGGAGAGCGAGCGGTGGAAGTGCCGCCCGCGGTGCAGACGCGGCTCCTTCCCCCCGGTTCCTCCCGGCTCCGGGTTCCTCCCGTGCCGCGGCTTCGGGGCCGTCGGCGGGGGCCGGGGGCGCGTCCCGCCGCGGTTGCGAAGGGAGCCGGCGCTTCCCCCCGCGGCCCCCGGGTGGCGCCGTGGTGCCGGCGGCCATCCCCGCGGAGCGCCCCGACGGGCCCCGCCGCCTCCGGCCCCGCTGCCCGCGGCCGGGCGCTTCCCGGGGCGGGCGCCTGTAACGAGCGAGGTAGGAGCCCCCCCGCTTCCCCACCCGAGCCCCGGGCGACCTTTCTAGCCTCCGCCCGCAGCCCGCGGGGTTGAGCTTGCGGCAGGAGCGATCGTTTTTTAGGAGCTTCTGGGCTCCCTCCCCAACTTCTCCGAAACGCTCCTGGGTGGTGGGGATAACCGGCTGTGCGCTGGGCTGGCGGTGGGACGGGTGGTCCGGGGCTCCCCCGAGCGTAACCTCGGAGTAAGCCCGTGGCTGGGCGTTACTCCAGTGCCGCGGAGGCAGCCTCGGAAGCAAAGGTTGGAGCCTCTTGTGTGTGAGGTCCAGGAGTTCCTTGGCAGTGCTACATCCCCGCTGGGGTGATGATGCTCCCCGGATTTTTTCTGGGAAGCACGGAAACGCCTTGGGGGATTTACAGACTAAATATTGGTACCTGTGTGTTTGCCCAAATGAGATGCCTGGTCTGTACCTAAACATCGGAGCTCGTTCCAGTGAGTTCTCAATGCATGAAAACTTTAAGTATTTATCTGAGATGCTGTAGGAACGGTTATTTGCCTTTGTTAAGCATTGCTAAAAGGTTATCTTAGAACGGATTTCGCCCTTAATTTTGTAGCTTAATTTTGTAGCACTCAACAAGGGATTATGGACCTAGAAATTATTTTTCAGGCAATAGAAATGCTGTTTAGATAAGGCTGAAGCAACTGGGATAGTTGATGGCAGAGGAACTGAGGACAGGATTCTTATCTGGTGATAACAGAGCCAGTTTATATGGAGGTAATGCTTTGGTCCTTTTGCTGTAGCAACACTATAACTTCAGGTGATTAAGTTCAACCTCCTCCTTCCTAATGTGAAGCCCGTTGGAAATTATTAGAAGTGATTGCGAACTATTAATTTCTCAATGCTAAAGAAATAAGCTGCAGTTTAAATAGCCCTGAAACCAAAACTGGTAACTGTTGGGGTTTTTTGGGCAAATGCTTTAATCTTATTACAGTCACAGTAATTGAATTCTTAAAGCATCCGTGTTGTGGAGGAGAAAGTTGTGGGATCTCTGCGGCAGTCTGGCTGTTCAGCTGCTTCCCCTGCATGGCACACAGTACTTTAAACAGTCTGTGTTGTCCTCCATGGAAAGGGCTGGTGTCATTAGTTGGCTTTGTTTCTCAAGGTGACCCTTTTTGCTTGAGCAGCTCTAAAACCTGTGCCCTACAACCTGTGCTTGTGTCTTTGGCTCGCTGCTTGTCCTCTTCATTGCGAGGTGCTGCACCAGTTTCCCTGCTTGCTGAGACTCCCTGGCTGTGTGTCGGTGTCTGGGCTCAGGATGGGGTTGTGTTCTGTGGCTGCTGTTGTCACAGCAGCACTTGTGTGTTCAAGTGAGCTGTTGTCTGAGCTTCTTCCAGTGGCATCGCAGTGCTTGTGGCAGTGCCCCTTTGGCAAGGCAGTGCCAGCTGCAAGGGGGCTGTGATGCTGGAGGAAGAAACTGCATCCTTTAAGGTAAACTTCTTCAGGCTTTGTTTAGTACCTGCCTTAATATCGGGGCCAAAATTCCTGTGGAAGTAATCCCACTGAAACTAGAGGAGGTGCTGTGAAAGGATGTGGTGCTCGTCTTAGCTTGGAAATAGGCTGTTTTGCTTCTAGTGTCTGCATTGCAATTGCTGATTTCTGCCTTACAGGGTAGATCAGACTGTCTCTGCTCACAGGTGCGGCTGAGCCCAGGTGTGAGATAGATGCCCCCTCTCCACCCTCAGCTCTTGGGAATCTTCTAGTGTTTAGCCACAAATGCTGCTCACCTTTTTTCTATTTGAGTAAATTGCTTGTTCCATGCAGCCATTTCTCTGTGTGAGCTGTGGTTTATCTAGCTGGTGGTGTCTGTACAGGCTCATGTCGTGTGAATCTGCCCCTCGCTCAAGTGAGGGAAGGAGGCTGGTAGTGACACTTGTCTGAGTTTACGCTGGTAGTGCAGATCTGTTCAGTGACTTCGAATTGTATTTGTTGACTTTGGGGAACTTTGGACCCCAATCCAGTTGCCTTGTTGCGTGGTGCAGCTGTAGACTGGATTCTGCAAGGAGCCTTCCGCTTACCTCAGGGTAAAGCGATGCTGAGCTGTGGTGTAGGGTGCCAAGTAATGTGAAAATGCTGTATGGCTTCAGAGTCATCCCTCACTCGATATTTATGGTGCATATTTGTTGCTTGCTTTAGGCTATTTGGATATATGATGTGTATTAGTGTGTCCTCCTCTTATTATGAGTGAGAGCAATTAGTGTACTGTCAGTCAGTATGCAATAAAAATAAGTGATTTCTAAACTGACTGGAGAAAGATGCTCTACAAATTCCATTTATAACACGACTGTAGTTTGTAGCAGGTGGAGGCTGCCCTTTCAGCTTCATCACTGTTGTAGGCATCCTAATCCAAACACTGTCGTGCTTCCCAGTGGTTCCTTATTTACTGAATATACATCAAACTAGCCAGTCCCATGATTTGCTCTAGGATGGTAATTTCAAGCAGCATATGAGTCAGAGGTCTCCAGAACTGTGAAGTGAAGTAGTTGTGTTTGCAGGGATGGCATCAGCTGAGCATACAAAATACCTCTATAAAAACTGTGGGAAAGAGGATTGCTGTGCAGGAGCGATTCATAATGTAACAATGTACTTGTCGCTTATTGATATAGTGACTTTGGCTTATTAAACATTTATCTGTAGCCCCGGTAACATCACATCTGAGGCTTCTAATTGGAATTTAGAAAGCCTAATAAATTTTGATTTCATCCTGAGTGCTCTCAATTCAGGGTGTTTACATTAGCAAGGAGAAGTGATGCTTGAGCTGCCCGGTGTGTGGTGGCTGTAGGCTCTGTGCTCTCCCGTTGACAGCGGGTTTTTGGGCAGATCAAATGGCCAAGCCCAAGTCAGTGCTGGTGTAAATGGTCGTGGCTCCAGAATTAATAGTGATGCACCAAGGCTTGGATACACCCTGCAGCAAATACGTGGTGTGGGAATGCTGCTAAATGAGTCCTGTCAAGGCAAGGTATGTAATGGTGACTTGATTCAGCAGGGCTTAGTTGTGCCCTTAGCAGGTACCTCGCCTTGTTAATGTGTGTTGTTCAGCCGGAGCAGCAGGCTGTCACTTGCATGCTATAGAAATGCCATCGCTTGCCTCATTAAGTGGCCATTATGCTTCGTTATAGGTCTGCCATAGCATCCTCTGCAGCTGCTGTGAAAGGTCAGCACTTCCCTCAGCTGCCATGGAAATGGTGCCAGGCCTAGAGATGCCTTTGGTATTTTCAATGTGAGCAGTAATACACGATCTGCTTGTCCGGTTCCCCCCAAAAGTTGGGATGAAGTATGGAGCTTGCCAGGCTGAGCTGCCAGGGCATCAGTGCGGGGCCATGCGTGTGTGCAACGCGTGGTAGCTCTGCCTGACTGGTGTCCAAGTAACTGCACTCTGTTTTCTTCCACATTAATTAAAAAACCCCATGTGAGACAAGAACTTCTGCTCCAGGTGGTTGCTCTTGTGGTAGAAGGTCCTCACTGGCATCTTGCTGGTCTCCTGCAGCATTGTCCTCTGAACCTGAGGAGAATGATGATATTTCTGCCACGCTGCAGAAACTGGGCTGGCCTGAAGGTCTGAGGGTATGGGTGTGTGTCCTGGACCGTGAGTGACGTGATGCTGGTGGGTTGTCCAGAGATGGGACCAAGTCACTTGCTGGGTTCTGCAGTACCATCGTGTTGTGCTTGATGTGGTTTGGTTTTGCCTGTGGTAGTGTGACTGGAAGAGTTGGTCAAGAACCTATCTGAGTTTTGGAGTTTTAGAAAGCAGGCATTTGTTATCGCAGCACTGGGTGTGCAGGGTATCGCTCTAACCTAATGTGTGTACCTTCACTTGGGAGAGAAAAAGCTTGTATCATCCCAGTACATGCATTTTAATTTCATTTCCTGGAACTAATAATATTTACATATTCATTACATGAGTGCCTTCGGGTCTCTGAGGGCCTCCTGTGAGGGTCTGTGGTGGTCTCTGTTCTTTGACTGTCCTTTTCCATAAACCTTGCTTTCCTTTAAGCATGCATGGGGTGGGTTAATCCCAGTGGCTTTTTTTCTTCATTACCTAGTTTGGCCTCATTTCTTGCTAGTGTATCTGCATCCTTCTGCCCAGGCTGTGAAATCCTGTCCATGGTTGTGTTCTCACTGAAGGCTCCTTGCATTCTTCCTTAGTTCCCAATTCATGATGTTTCTCCTCCAGTGTCTGGTCACCACACGAGCTGTTTCACAGCAATAGCTCATAAATACACAGATGGGTGTGAAAAGGGAACATAGGGGTTTTGCTGGGTGTTTGTGGGGGCTGCAGTGTCCCATCAGCACTGACCTGGTGTGGAGAGGCACCGTCAGCCGAAGCTTCTGCCATGCTGTTGTATCTGAGCTGGGTTTTGGTGTGAGATGATTGCTTTACGACTGTTCTCTTGTTTTCAACAGGTGTGAAATGATGAAATCAAGAAGCTTTTGGTTGTCTTTAGTATTGCTTGGGGTTTTCCCGTCGGTCACCAGGGGATGGATGGACGCAGACAGGAGCAGGAGGCTGTATTCGGATGCGGGGAGGCTGCATCAAGAGGTACCGTACACCGGCTGCTGCAGCAGCTGCGACTCCTCTGTGTGTGTGTGTGTGTGCGTGCTCTGTTGGGGTCTCCACACCACAGAAAACAAGTGAGGGCTTATCCATGTGTGCTTGTTTTAAACACTTGGTGGGGTGGTCAGTGAAGAAACAGTGAGGCAGAAGCTCTCACGCTTTGTGTGCTGACATCCTTCTGGGAGTGAGGTGGGGGAGCTGGCTGCTGGGGAGATGCTGTCTCTGCCCTGAAGGACCTAGTGGTATGCTCTGTCCTGGGGCTGCTGGGGCCAGTGAAACTGTTTAATGAGCAAACTTTGCCCTGGCTTTTAGTTTGGGTTGCTGGACTTTGCTGGACTTCTGGTTGGAATGGGGGGGGGGGGGGAAGGGGGGGGGTGTGTGGGGAAGAAAAAAGTATTCCTTAAAGGAAGAGTGAGTTCTGAGGGAACCATCAAAGTTACTGCTCAGAGTGTTTCCCTCCTGATATTCTGACATCAAATCCCTGTGAAGGACAAAGCAATCGGAAAGGGACCAAGGGAGAAGGGTGGCTGCAGTAAGGGATGAAGATCTTGAGGTGCCCTCTCCAGTGGGATCATGCCAGGTTCAACAGGGAGGTGGGACTCCTGTGTTTGTGTGGGGCAGCGATGGGCTCTGCAGTGCTTGGTCCCTGGGCTTGTAGGAGTGGAGAAGCAGCTCAGGTTGTTGGTGCTGGAGGTGACAATGTTGGCTTTTGTTGTGGTGATGAGGATGGCACAGGTCCCAGCATGGTGGGTGCCTTCCTGCCCCAGCGCTGGCAGCACAGTGTGGGTAAGCTCAAACCTTCACGTGTCCAAGCCATGCGGATAAGGCCATAAAGATCTAGAAAAGTGATTCTTCATGGGAAGAAAATGATGAATGCTGAAACAATTTTAGTTATTTAATTAGCTCCTGATTAGTATGGGCTTGCTAAACAATTGCTTCAATGCCTGGAAGTGGGAGGTGGTGGGGGAGGCAAGGAGACTTCGGTTATTGTTTTAACTGCCACTGCCTGGAACACTTGGTTACCAGCAGAGACATCAGTCAGTGCCAGGCTAACGATGAGCCTTGATGGATTCATGCTGCAATTGGATCTGTTTAAGCCTCAGGACTTCTGTTCTGGTTAGAGAATCCCGTTTCTCCCAGTCACATCCCATCTACAAATACTGCTGTTGTGTGTGTCATTTCAATAAAGCCATTTAAGCCAATTAAAAAGCTGCTTTTTCCTGCTTAGCAGGACTTGAAACATCATTTTGGTGGAATTGGAGATTCTGAGGTCTGTCTTGGGTGTATTTTTTCCTTGAGGTATCCATCTTCTGTTCTGTCAAAGTGAAGAGAACCAGTTCCCTTCCACACTGCCACTGCTTTGTTGCTGTCTAGACTCGGGTAGCACGTGGCTGTTAAACATGCTTTGGGATTGTCTCAGCTCACTTTTGCTTTTCTATTAAAAATACTCAAATATTTTGCAGACTTCTGCAGTGAAAAATTCTTTCATTCTTCATTAAAATGTGTTAGTTTTGATTTTTCTGGGAAGTTACTCTGAGGAATTAAATTCATTACTCAGATGATTTACTTTAACATAAACTGTAGAGCTATTACGCTGCTTGAAAGATGTTAATTCCCTTGATTTTCCTCTAAAAACCCATGAAGTTCTTGTACCAATTACTTGATCTTGCTTGAGGTGAAAGGATCTGAGCAAGGAATATATTTGTTCTGATTTGCCCAGAATTTAACATTTTTAATGTGCAGAGAGCACAGTTGAAGTCACTTGAAGGGATGTAAGTTATAATGCAGGGCTTTTCTTGAAAAAAAAAAAAAAACCTGTACAGAAAGCTTTTTCCACGAGGTGTTTGTACAGTGTGGGACTGAGCACTAAGATGAATCGGGGAGCCCTGAACTTAGCTCTCGGGTAGGTCAGTGACATTGAGAGAAAGGTGGTTTTCTCTCAAAAGGTGTTTATTTTCTCTTTCAGACCATAATTTAACCCTGATACCTTCTGAATAATAAAAATTGCCTGAAATCCTTTTCTAGTGATCACAGAATCACAGAACTGTAGGGGTTGGAAGGTGCCTCCAGAGCCCGTGGGGTCCAACCCCCTGCCAAAGCAGGGTCCCTAGGACAGGGCACACAGGTCGGTGTCCAGACAGGGCTGGAATCTCTCCAGAGAAGGAGATTCCACACCCCCTGGGCAGCCTGTCCCAGGGCTCCCTCGCCCTCACTGGGAAGAAGTTCTTCCCCAGATTGGGGTGGAACTCCCTGTGCTGCAACTTGAGGCCATTGCCCCTTGTCCTGTCCCCACAGACACTGAGAAGAGGCTGCCCATGTCCCCCTGTGTCCCACCCTTCAGCTATTGATACCCATTGATCAGATCCCCTCTCAGGCTTCTTTTCTCCAGGCTGAACAGCCTCAGCTCACTCAGCCTTTCCTCACAGGGGAGATGCTCCAGGCCCTTCATCTCTGTAGCCTCCTCTGGACTCTCTCCAGGAGATCCCTGTCTTTTTTTATCCCAGGGAGCTCAGAACTGGACACAACACTCCAGGTGGGGCCTGACCAAGGCAGAGCAGAGGGGGAGGATCCCCTCCTTTGACCTACTGGCCACACTCCTTTTGATGCCCCCCAGGATCCCATTGGCCCTGTTAGCCACCAGGACACACTGTTGGCTCATGGGCAGCTTGTCATCCACCAGGACCCCCAGTGATGTTGGACTTTGCTCAGTTTGGAGATCCTTATTCAGGAGAAGTATTTGTAAGTTACTGAATTGGTGCTTTGATTAATAAGTAATTTCATTAATATGCTGTTAAACCATTGAATCACAAACAGAAAAGCTCCTAGCAATTTGTTAAAATCACTTAAAAATATGTAAAGGGTTAATTTCCAGGTCAAATAATTTGAAGTGTGCTCTGATCTAAAATTCCTATGAGTTTCATCAAAGCAAATCTTGGGGATGGGTCACTGACCTTCACTAATACTTGCTCTGATCTACGGAGGAACAAGTTTACTGAATCAAAAACATTGCTTAATTTATGTTTGGATTGCTAAATTGATTTCTTCATGGTCTGTGGTAGAATGATTGCAGTTGTGCTCTGCATTTGTAAAGGAAAAGTAAGTCTTGGGGCCAAAGACTGGGATATAGAGCCCTGCTGCATGAGGAATTGACTCTAACACAGCAGGGATGTGTGTTTTTGGATACTCAGCCTTCTGTGTCTCAAACTGTTTGGGGGGGGGGGGGCTGTTCCTGGGAAGAGGTAATAAGCAGTCTGAGACTCCATAGGAGTAGAATGGGCTAAACCAGGACACCTAGTTTAAAAAAGGGCTGATGTTAGTATTTATTGGAAAAGCCTTAATTTACCTGATCTGTATTAATTTTGGAGAACACTGCTGTCACCTGTGTTGTGAAATTTCTCTTCCCCTCTTCGGAGGTGCTGGAAAGCTCTTGAAGCCCTTGGTTGCTGCATGTGGACCTCTGTGGAGTGAAGTGGTGCAGCTTCCCAGGGTTGATCCATCATGGGACTAAATCTGGTGGAGTTGGAGGAGTATGGGCCAAAATATCTAAGAGGGAGCTCACTGCTGTAGTGAGGTATTTTTGGAGGGGCTTTGCATCTGCTTTCAAGGCTGCTTCCATGCTCAGGGTGGATGCTGTAGGGGTGACCACTTCTCGTGGACAGCTCTGTGCTGGCTTGGAAGGGCTCTGAGTTACCTGTGCAGCACCAGGTGATGTAACCTGGAGTCACAGCTCCTTTCATGAAAGGAGCTTTCAAATGTGGCTCTGTGAGCTGCTGCCATTGTTGGTGGCTGATAGGACCTTCTGGTGCGAGCATGGCAGCAGAGATATGGATAGCCTGGGTCTGAAGTAACCCTGGAGCTACACCTCCAGGAGAACTTGGCCAGGCAATCCTGATGGAAAGCCAGAGGTACTGCTCCCCTCAGTCCCTGTGAGGTAGCTCAGACTGATTCTTCAACCCGTTGGGGCATTTTACAAAGAGCATCTTCTTAAATCCTGAAATTGGACAGCAAGCCTTTCTGCTCTTCCCTGCTTTCTGCAAGTGCAGGAGCCAAGCTGGTTTTGCTGTGATGCTTGGGGCAAGTCCCTCATCTCTTCCCAACCCTTGGTGCAGCAGAGCAGTGCTGTAAGTCTTTGTCAGCCCTTCCAGCAGCAGGGCTCCCATCTGCTGCAGGGAGCTCCTCCAGCACGTCAGCACAGCTCTGTGTCTCAGAAATGAAGTTCTGTAGTCTGTTTTCCAGGGCACTGCTGGCAGGTAGCCTGGATATCCTAGCTGGATAGTGTGAGAGCAGAGAATCACCCTGTGTTGGTATGTGTATAGTTGGTTTGTGCTGAATTGCTAATGGAGATGTTGGGATGTCGCTGATGGCTCCTGAGCAGTGGTGGTACAGGCTGGCAGGCTGCACAACCAGAACTGCTCTGTGCTTCTGCAGAAATCCTTAATTGCTCTCATTTGGCTTTCAGGCCACACTCAGGGCTTGCTACCCACATTCCTGATGAAGTCTTAGGAGACCCAGGTGCACAGCACCCCACGCTCCTGGGGGCTCCTCAGTGCAGAGCTCAGAGGGATGCTCTGGGTGCTCTCACAATACCGGTGGCTCTTGCACCTCCAAGTGCTGCCAAGCTTCCTTCTTCCCCTTTGCTTTCTCCCCTCTCTGTGCTGTGAGATGTTCAAACTTCACTAATGCACCTTAAATGGCCCCTGTAAGGAGTCAGGCACAGTTGGTGTGCTGTGGGATGCCAAATTTGGACACTGACAGCACAGTCCAAGGGCAGACTAGACCAGCTGTGCCAGTATTTCAGTTCCTTGGCCATTTTTACCCATTATGTTTGTTACCTTATCTGGCTTATGTCTTGAATTATATCTGCAACCCTAGAGCATCACGTGTAGTTACGCCCACGCTTGGGCAGGACAAGGGGATGGAGTGGAGCTGGAGGAGGGAAGGGTGAGATGAGATATTAGGGGGAAGCTCTTTCCAGAGAGTGTGGTGAGGGGCTGGACAAGCTGCCCAGAGAAGGGGTCGGTGCCCCATCCCTGGGGGTGTTCAAGGCCAGGTTGGATGGGGCCCTGGGCAACCTTGTGTAGCTCCAGGCCTGGAGGTTGGTGGCCCTGCCTGTGGCAGGGGGTTGGAGCTCTGTGACCCTTGGGGTCCCTTCCAAGCCAGACCAGTCTGGGATTCTATGAAACCCTCCTGTATGTGGTCTCTTAAAGGAGGTCAGACTGGTATTTTTTAAACCTCTGGTAAGATGCAGTGTGTTACCTCTTGGTGTCCTGCACTGCCCAGCCTGCTGTGGGGTATCCCCTCCTAGCTGAGCAGGACCACCAGCTGCTGCAGGGATGTCCTTCTCCAAAGCAGTGCCCTGGGTACTGATGACCCTGAATTTTTGTGCCAGAGCTGGTGTTGGATGCTGTCCCTAGGGAGCTGAGGGACTGGGGGTTTGGGATGCTCAGCTCTGCCTTGACCAATCTGACCCCAGGAATCAAATTTCTGTAAGTTTTTCTCCTGTCACAGTTGAGCAACTGTGAGTAAATGCTGGTGTGTTCCTGGAGGAGAGAATGAGACCAGAGTGAAACATCTTGCAAGTAAAGAAACTAAGGGAATTTTAACTTGGCTGTGAATGGCAGAGGATTATGCTGTCTGATATTCTGTACAGATGCTACTTAATGTTAGAAGACTAAATATTGACTTTTTTCCCCAATATAGCATATTTTCCCTTCCAGAAAGGCTCAGGCAGTAGCTTATAAAGGAAGACAAGTCTACTTAAAGTCCTTTCTACCATCATGCAGGAGGATTCTCAGCTTCTTAGATCAGAAAGGGTACATCGGTAAATCTGGGGTTTCTAAAATGGGCATCCCCTGAGCTTCCCTGTGACAGCGTGGAAATTTATGGAGCTATACCTGGGTTTCTCATCTAAAGTCCAGAAATAGTAATGAGTAAAATCAGAGATGCAGCAATTATCTCAATTAGCTACCGTATGGGTGAGCAGATGATGCTGTGTGATGTGAGACATCAGAGCTGCTCTCAATGTTTATACCAGACAGGACAAATCTAAACTGCTTTCCTCTAAACAGTAGCACATGATTTGTATTTTTTCCTTGTGCCTGGCTGAAACAAAAAATAAAGTGGATGTTCTCTGCCTCATTAGCATCTTTTTTGAAAATAAACTGTGTTTGTGGTTGTAAACAGAAAATCCTGATGCCCCAACTAAGCTGCATATTAGTCATAGCCACTGCAGTGCTACTGTCTGTGTGTGGAGGCTCTCCTAGCCCTGCATGGGGTGTCGGTGAGATTTTCTTGACCCCTCACTTGAGATAAGGAAGAACACCCTTTGAAGGGGGGAAGGGAAATCCCTGTGATGCTAATCTATTAATAGGAACAGCCATTTCTTTATTAATTTGCTAAATGAGCCCAGGCTGTCTATTTGGAAGGTACAGAAGTTAGGCTGGTCCTGAGAGCAGGTCCCTGGGGACTTGGTGTGTGCAGAGGTAACATCTAATTTAAGTGATAGAGCTGGTGTGAGCCCAGCCACATGTGCTGAGTTTGATTTATCCCCTTGCAGTCTCCTCCCCAAAGTGCTGGCGAATGGCTGTGCTGTACTCTGGCAATACAGGGAACTTGTGGGACTGGAATCTGTCACCAGTTCACCTGCATCTCTCCCATCTGCCACTTTGGTTGGGTTTTGGTGAAGCTCCCTGTGTTGGCCTTTGCTTCTGGGCATAGAGAAGGGCTCCTTTGGATTTAAACACCTTGGTGTTAAAGGGCTGGATACAGAACTGGATGTGATGTTATCTTACTGCTCGCTGTACGTGAGGCTGGTACCTGGTTGGTACCTGACTTGGTGGCATGTGTTAAGCATCATCCTCGTGGGTTCAGACTAAGAGGAGGATGAGTGTACAGCTGCAAATCCTTGTAAACATTGGGCTGCAAGTGGAGGAAGTTGGGGAGAGAAAGAGGGGCTACAAGGAGATGCTGTGAAGATTTGCTCCTTAAAATAGTACTTTGAGCTGTTGCTCAGCGATTCCTGCTTGGGATGTGCCTCTGTCTGGAGTCCAAAACCTCATCCTCTGGCTGTAGTCAAAGGAGAACTAGGTAAAAACAGCAGGCAGGTTCTTGGCTTTCCAGATTTCAAGCCTAATTGTGACTGTTTAATTATTAACAATGCTCTTCTGGTTATAGTGCAGGAAATCACATGTGGGGACAAAAGGATGAGCAGCCCTTACAGAAAACCCAGGAAAGGGAACTTTTCCCCTCCCTATTGGTACATTGTCCATGTGCATTACAGAGTCACAGAATCATAGGGGTTGAAAGGGACCTCCAGAGCTCATGGGGTCCAACCCCCTGCCAAAGCAGGGTCCCTAGGACAGGTCACACAGGTTGGTGTCCAGATGGGGCTGGAATCTCTCCAGAGAAGGAGACTCCACACCCCCTGGGCAGCCTATATTGTGTGCCCATTGCAAGCCAAGTATAAAGTACAATGTAGTTACTGCATTGCCCAATCGTGCTTGTCTCTGTGTGCCTTTCAGAGCAGTATTTGAGGGCAGGGAGCCTTCCCCCACACTCCACCCAATCTTGCTCTGCCTGGTCCGCAGCCCCCTGGGTCAGTGTGGGGCTGAGTGGGCACATATCTCCAACCAAGTGCCTGACAAACCATGTGTGGCTGTGACTGTCAAGCCATGGGGTATTAGCACTAGGTTGGCATGTTTGTATACAAAAGGCTGTGTACTATGCTCTGCACCTTAGTGTCTGGTCCACAGTTGTAGGATCCAAGTTAACAGATTGCTCTTAATCATGCATAACAGCTCCTGTTGAACGATGATGAACATCTACTGATGTAGTGTGTGCACCAAGCAATCATCAATTCTGGGCACCTAGGGATTGTTGTGAACAGGCTGTAGATGGTTAATGTTGCCTACCTAAAGGCTGGATTTTTTTTCTGGAGTTGAGAGTTTCAAAAGCAGCTTGTTTGTGTATCTGCATCTCATTCCCAGTCGCATGGTTGTTTCAGAGAAACTCTGCCTTGTCCTGTGTTTTCCACAGACAGTCCTAGATTTGCTTTGTTCCTGAATGACCTCCCCTTGCTCATGCTGCAGTAATAATTTGGTGTAGCTGGAGCATCTGCGTGATGTTTTGCTCTGCTCATTCCTTGGCAGGAGAGGATGTGTGGATGCTATTAATAGAGATTGCCCTTGAGGTGTGGGAATAGGATTTCTACGTGACAAACAAGTCACCACAGCTTGGCACAGCAGTGTCTTGGGCTTCATAGGTTGTTATTTTCCAAATCAGAAATTAGGCCTTCAGTGCATTGCTCTTGCTGTAGTTACAAATCTAAGAGGAACAAGCATGGAGACATTCCTTGCCCACTCTATTGACTTGAGTGCAGCTTGAAAAGATCAACTGCTGACTAGCATTGGTGGGGTAAAGCTCCTCTGAAGTGATGACACCAGAGAATTTAGTGTTCTTAGTGTAGCGGTGGCTCTTCTGAGTTCCCTTGGGCTTCACTTGCTAAGGGTATTAAAGAGCAGCACCCCAAAGGCTGTGCACAAAGGTGCTGAATGTGACTGTCTGGTGAACTTGAGTTTACTCAGCCACAGGAGGGTTAAAGCCAAATCTTCCCTTAGCCAAGAGTGTAGAAACACCCAGGAATTTGGTGGAAACTGAAGTAAAACAAAATGTGGGAGGAAGAAAATCTCTGACTGTAAAGTATCTTGGTGGAAATGGGAACCTGAGCTTGGAAGTTCCCTTCCAGCCAGGTCAGGAGACAAGGAGTCTCTTCCAGCAGCAGATGTGCCCATGCTGTCTCCTTTCCCTGCCCTGTACAGCACACAGTCTCTTTGTGGGTGTAGAGGGCACATGTAGATGTGTGTTTATATGGATGTGTTTAAAGGCTTTATTTACACTGATGACAGACAACCAGAAAGCAGTTTTGCTGCTTGTATCCATCACCAGTGGCTCTCAGAAACTCCATTTGCAGCACCATGGCTCCCAAGCACTGTACTGTATGTACTGTATAGCTCATTCCCTCCATGTAGCTGTGTTAGCTCTGCACAATGGGGTGTCCCCCCACACCCCACCGTTGGTCCTGAACAAGATCTCACTCCAGAAGTGCTCTGCTCATCAATGGGGCCGTGGTTTGGCAGGAGTCAGGAGCCTGGAACACAGAGAGGCTGTTAGGGATCTGTAGGTGCTGTCTTCTGGAAGGCTGGCGTTGCCTCTTTGTAGGAGCAGAGAAGGGTTTTGATCAGAACTGATGTTAAATGGCACAAGGTTCAGTTAGACATGCCACACGTGGCAGTGATGGGGGAGTGGGCTTTCATTTTTGGCCCTCCTAATCCAGGTAGGGTTAGTAATGGTACCTGATGACACTATCTGCTCCTGTGCCTTACCACTGGGCTGATCTGGAGATGTGTTGTTTTTCTTTGATAGTGACACCTCTGAAGTGATGCTGGAGCAAACATACTACATTGATTTCCATGTTACAATGATGAGGCACTTCAGGCAGAGAACAGAGGGCCCTTTTGTTCTGTGTTCAATTAACTAACATTAAAAAGGAGGAAAATAGGTGCTAGAAGCCAGCCTTGACAAATAAAACCCTTGTATGGCGTTAATGATGTGCTATTTGAAGTGGTATTCATAGAGAAGCCTTAGAGAAGGAGGAATGAGGAATCTGAAACAAATTTTTTCCCTTCAAAGCCTATGATTTATGCTCTGATAAAATGAGATTTTTAGTTAAAGGAATTTGCAGTCATTAAATGGTGTCCATGAAATAAGTCTCATTTATAACCATCTGCTCTATGGCTTCTGCAGGGAAGTCCTCCTCGGGCAACGCGTCGGGAACTTGAGTGTCAGTTTTATCAAAATAGTTTAGTTCTCTACCAGTAACACTATTAAAACCCCTCTGTGATTTTTTTTTTCTTTTACTAGAGAGCAGTTTCTTACGCTTCAAAGATGATGACTGCTCCTTTTTGGTGGAGAGATGGCCTGACTCACCATGAGCAGCACGGTGCTGCTGTGCCTCTGGCCGGCTGTAATGTCTCTTAGGGATGTATTAGGTCATGAATGGAAAGGTCTGATGCTCGACATGCCCTCGAGAAGAAAAATTAGCATCATTCCCTCCTTTTCTGTGAGGAGAGAAATGATTTAGCTGAGGCAAACTAAGAAAAATGAGTCCTTGCTGTAGCTTTGCTTTAGAGAGGGATGGAAACCAGAGTTGTGTGTCTACCTGGAGCCTTTGTGGCTCCTCTTTAAGCTACTCTTGAGGCTACTCTAAGCCCTGCTGTGGTTGCCAGGTATTTTTCCCATTTTTATGAAACTTTTGTAGCTCTCAATGCCTTTGGTGTTTTCCCCATGGGAGGGGATGTTCTGGGGGACACACCAAGGTGATAAGTGCTGTCTTGCAGCCTGACCTCTTTTCTCCCATTGCATTTCTAACAAGCTTTTCCTCTGAATCCTGCACCTATTGTTTGGGGTCGTTTACACTCATCAGAGCTTATAATTATAAGGGGAACAGAGTAAAAGAAGGGGAAACTTTGAAGCCCAGCCTTTGTTTGTCCTGATGTCTGTGTAGCTCTTTTCATGGAAAACCAGGAGGGTGTTTAATACAAGAGAGCTGACACTTGAATTTTTTTTTTTAATAGACTGTGATTGTCTTATTTTCTTTTGATCAATGTAATAGTTGTAATTAGTTTTAGTGTTTCTAAGCTTTTGAACTGCAGAGAATTCAAACAGCTTGTTAAAGTGAGGGGACTCCAGGGGAACTTTTAAAAGGACTCTTCCCTCTTGCATAAATTACATGTACACAGGCTTAACGATAGCAGGCTGCATCTGAATTTTTTTTATCCAGTGCCCCACCTCTCAAACTAATATTTGGAAAAGCTCTGAGAGGTCCCTGGAGTATAACTGCCTGAGCAGCTCAGAGCTTTACTGCCTAAAGAGGATAAATGCTTTGAAGTCTGTGCTAATCCTGAATGCCATTTTACATATTTCTCAAGATCTCTGAGGTAGCAGCATCCTACAGGGAATAACAACTTAGTGTTTTTATAAGCAAATACCCATTTTTGCTTTGTTTATCCCCCTCAGTTGGCTTGGAGGGTGCCAAGGAAACGGTTTCTGCTGTTCTGATCCTTCTTGGCTTTGGCAAAACATTTGGCTTTTAAGGAATAAAACCAGCTTGCTGGTCACTTGTGGGAGTGAGAAGCAGCATCTCCTGCTTACACAGCTGGTGGCTGTGGGCAAAGGAAACTGTGGCTGGAATTGAGCAGAGCTGGTCCAGGAAATGCGTGATGTGCTCTGGTCCCCTGGGCTGGAGGATTCAGTGTCTGGAGCTGGGCCCTCCCTGGGGTCAGGACAGGGGAAGGAGCATTTCTGTAGGTGGTAAATGAATGGCTACAGCACTCTAGTGTGGTGTGTCTGTAATATTACACCCTTGAGTAAAACACCTCTTTCTGCATTACCTGATGCTGGGTGATGCACTTGGGATGGAAGTCCTTCAGGAGTTAGCTGGGCAGGTACAGTTGTTACTTCCATAAGCTGATTTACTTTCTTTTTATTTCTACTTTTTTCACTTTGAAAAGCTCTGTGTTTTTTATCCTGTGCTCCAGTGGCAGCTTTCCATATTTTCAATTACCCTGTGGCAGGGCAGAGAGGGACTGAGGGTCCATGTCATTAGATGCATAGTGCTATTCTTGCCTCCGTCTGACTGAGGTCTGCAGGGATGTACTTGACTTTTTTATTTGTACTTTTTCCCTTTTTTGAAAAAAGCTGTCAAGCATCAAGTGGGGCAGAAGCACAGATGTCTGGGGAGAGCATGCATTATTTTCCCTATCAAAAAGAGGAAATAATCAGACCTCTTTGTTATTGCACTTGATAAATGTTGGAGACCAGTGAGCACTCTAAGGGAGTGAAATGAGGTTAAGGCACAGCCAGAGAGGTGAAAAATCTTTTGAGGATTTTGGCAGAGGACTGAAGACCTGTCTCTTCCCTGTGTGCTGTGGGGGACACCGTGGTGGAGATGGTGGTGATGCCTCTTTGTGGTCTTCCAGGGTTGAGTTTGCACACTGAAGTTTGCAGGGGTTAATCCTGCACCATCCTTCAGCAGGCACAGTCCAATTCAATGTGATGCTGGGCAAGATCATCTTCTGGAGCCCTTGAACTCCATTGCTAATACTGGCTGCAAGAAGTAACTCAAGGGATGGAAATTATAAGTATTTGTAATTAACCCATAAATAATGTTGCTGCTTGGAATTAAATATTCATTCCTCTGGAGTCTCACCATTAGAGTGAGTAGATAGTGTTGTCTGGGAGCATGGTACCCTCTGAGACTTCATGCAACGTCGTTTAACAAGGAGTTTGTGTATTGGAGATGGCAGTGATGCTTTGCAGGAAATAGGGCAGATGATGTAGGTGTGCAGGGATTGAAATGAGCATGAGTAGTCCAGTTGCTTTGAAATTAATTCAGTTATTTCAAGAAGTCTCTGCTAAAAATATCTGTATGGGCTCCTCCCTCCTCAACCCTAAATCCTTGGTACAGTAATAACCCTCCAAGCTGCTCCCTTTTAACATCAATAGAGGGGGAAAATAAAATCCATTTTAAAGAAAGATATTGTGCTTTACTGTGTAACTTCTCATGGAATGATGAATCATTTTAGGTGATATATTGATCCATTAAATATCTGTAGACAAACTGAAATGTATGCTTGTAATTACTCCTCAGTTATTGTGTAGAGCTTCATAGATACTTCTCTGGGACAATGACTAATGTTTTTAAGGGTTTCTGTTCATGCTGCCTGTGAATAATTCTTGTATCAAAAAAAAAAACCAAACCCAAAAAACTCAACAAAAACCCACAAAAAAAATTTTCTTTTTCCTTCTAGGACTCCAGGAGGTTTGAAGTTACAAGAAGAAAAGGTAAGAAAAAAAACAAACCAGCTTTGTTTCAATGCATGTGTTGGTGTTGAGTGTTCTTATGGTAACTTGACAAAACAAACATGAGCTTACACCCTGGAAAGAGCAGACTGCTGTTGAGTTTCAAACAGACTGTTTCCCAGCACTTCCCTGGCACTTCCTCGTGTTGAATTTGCGTTGAGAAGTTGCTCTTTAGGCACAGAATTGTGTGGTGGTGTTGGGGATGCACATCGAGGTTTGTTGGGTGCTGTGAAAGGATCTAAACTCTGACTGTGGAGCATTTTGGGGAGAAAACGGCTGAGATGAGGCTTTCTGTGCATCCTCACACTACACATCCATCAGCGGGGCAGCAGTGTTAAATGTGAGTCGTGCTGCTGCCCTGAGCTCAGATCCTGCTCCTGTGAGCCCTTCTGCATTGGTAGCTCGTGGAGTGATGCCCTGAGTGGCTCTTTGATGGTTCCCAGCAGTTGGGTGAGAGTCAGCCACCAAAGAGCTTGTTCTGGTCATTATTAATGTTGGTTTTGTTTAACTGATGTTTTCTGGATCAGGTAGTTGCTGCCCTCATCTGCCTTGGTATGATGTGAAGCGGGTGGTGTTCCTGGTGACCAGATGAATTAATGCATTCCCCTGGTTTGCTCCAGTAGCTTTAATTGCTTCAGGCATCCCAGATACTGGGGGGAAGTCATAGCTACTGATTTAGTGTATAAATGAAAAAGGTCAGGCCCAAGGGTGACTTTTCATTTGGGCAGATAATCCCTGGATTTGTGTGCAGGTTTTTGAGTCAGTGGAAGCAGAGGTTCTTGAATAAATTAAATATATGGCTGTTGCTGATGGTGAAATTGGTTTTGCTTGGGTTTCCAGCATGTGTGTTTGTGTTTAGCCAAAGTTCTGCCACTCTAAGAAGAAATCCACTTACGTTGACTTCGCTTGACCTCAGACTGAGGAGTGCTCTTGGGTGGTTCAAGGCTGCTTGGAGATGCAGAAGAGCATCTTGGCATCCTGGATGTGGGGACAGTCATGCTCTGGCTATAGAGTTTGTGATGGGGTTTGTTGTAGATGTGGAGACTCAATCCAGTCTTGTGAAAATGGACTTAATGAGTAACATTTTGTGGAAGTGCCTGTAGTCCTTTTCCAGGTAGGATTTGGCTCTCCAAAGTTTACTTCCCAGTGAAAGTAACCAACACCTACAAGAACTTGAATACAGCAGCTTTTGAAAGGAGGACTGGTTTATAGATCACATGGGTGCTTGGAAGATGCTACTTCAGAGCAATAGCTGGGTTTTGAGATCAGTTCCTCTGGACACTCAATTTCCAGGCTTAGTCAGGCTAATTTCTCATTGCCATCACAGGACAGGGGAGACATGATGTGTTTGGAGGGGTGAATCCATGATCTCAGTCAGAAGGCTTCTTAGCTCCATAGATGGGGGTGGAAGTTGGGGAGTTAAGGTCCCCAGATAAATTTGGCTTACCCCCAGCAGTGTGCTCTCTGAATAATCAAGTGTGTCTGAAGAACTGCAGACTCCTCAGAAGTCAGGAAAATGCTAACAAACACTGTAAATACATCTTGGTCACAAAAGCCTGTGGATTTGCAGAGCTACCTGGGGATTTTCAGCAATGATTAAATATCTTGCTCTCTGGAGTTGGTCCTTAATAGTGCCTATAAAATAATTCAACAAAAGCCTCCTTCAGAAACCTGTTTGGGATGAAAATGTGCATGGAGCAGATACCACTCAGTGCTAGGGAGGGAAAAAATATAACAGGAGGCTCAAAATGCTTGTTGTTACAAGATTTTTGTGGTATGGTATGATCTGATTTTGAGATTCAGGCTGCTTTTTTTCCCCTTAAATAGTAAAATTTCTGCATAATGGGTTTTTACCCAAGGAAATTAAGTGAGAGCTGTAGCAAACTTGCTCTGAGCCTGCCTGTATTATCCCCATGCTCATGGATGAAGCAGGATAATTAAAGAGGAGCTTTTTGGTGAAAGGAGGGACCATCCTGGCTTATGCTTTTTAGAATTTTTTCTTTTTGGGCAAAAAGTTTGAGTCCCTTAGACTGAAAGCAGACACTTATCTTCCAAGGGAAACAAAGCTTTGGTTGTCAGATGGTCCCTGGGTAAATACAAACTCCCCATGCCTATTTCCTTCAACAAATAGTCCATTTAATAGGCAGCTGATGGTCAGTTGTGCTGGGTTGTGTTTATATTAGATGAAAGAGATGGGAAATCATGCTGCCTCTTACCACTGTGGGTGAGTGTAGTGAAACTGGGAGGCTTTTCCTTTCCACAGTGTCAGGGCTGCGTACGCTGGAGAAGTTTTTGAAGCTGCTCCAAAGCCCATTAAAGGCGATGAATGGTTTTCCTTTGACTTCCGTGGGCGCTGGATCAACTATAATTACATGTTCTTTTAATTAGCTGTGGTAGGGAGCGGGGATGCTGCCCTGACTGCAGCCATCTTCCTCTGTGATGTACAGAGAGTGATTTCCTCCCTAGTTTAAATGGAAATGGCTGTGGATTGGATTTGTTCCTGAGATGCCTAACTGGTGTTCAAATATTACCCTTTTTGACTGAAAACCACCCCCATCTTTTAGTTCAGGCAGCAGGTTAGAGCAGGTAGACATTTTCCCAGTTATCCAGTTTTCTCTTTTCCTGTTTCCATCCAAATACTCTTCCATTATTTGCTCCAAACATTTATAGATGTGTCAGGAGTTGGTATTGCTGCTGGTTCCTATGCACCACCTGCTGTTAGTGCACAGGAAAGGGAAAGTGAGTAAAAACTCTTAATAAAGATTAAGATATGTGAATAACCTTCACCTTGAGGACAGTGAAACAGAGCAGGAGAGCAGATGGGGAAAGCAGGGGTTAGGGAACTGGGATGAGCAGCAGTTTGTGTGGGTCAGGAGGACAGGACAGGTGTATAGTGAGAAGGATGGAGAGTAGCATGTGTCAGACAAGGGTAGACAGGACCCAGCTCTGAAGGGAGCACCTGTGAGAGCAGGTAGGGCAGTTTGCTTGACAGTGGCAGGGCTTGCTTCTTAAAGGTCAGTGAGTCTTTGCCCACCTCTAGCAGTACAGGCCTCTGGTGGTTTCCCCATCACTTCAGTTGCAGGAACACAGGGACTGATGCTGTGACTTCTGGAGCTGACAAATGCTTCTCCTCCCTTGGCACTGTGGGGCTGAAGAATGCTCAGAACTAGAATAAATTTTCTGCTGAGTAAAACTTTATACCCAAGAGTACATACAGTCACATTAGGTGCAAAGAGCCAGATCTTCAGTAGATACAAATGAGCAAAGCCATGCTGAATTTAATGGACCACCTTTGCTTTTTAACTAGCTGAGGATCTAGCCCAAGCACTTAAAACTTTTAATTTGTTTTTATGTTGCTCACAATCATCCATTCAACAAATTAGTGTCAAAAGATGCTTTGGAAACCATTCAGCCAGGAAATGTTGTAGCAGATTGCTTCCACTCTGTTTGTCCATGTAATCTTATTAAATGAGATGCAACTATGGATTTAGTCAGTCAGATGACATCACACTACCACAAAGACGTGAACTTTTAACTATCAGGCTTGAATTAAAAGGCTGAAACCTTTCTGATGTGTTCTTGAGCTGTGTATTGTGGATGTTCTGTTTGTATTTCTGTGTCAAAGATACACAATCCTCAGCGTGTTTCCTCACCGCGGTGAGGAGCACTGGAACAGAGCACACCCTGAGCCTTCCCAAGCTGCTGTAGCTTTACTGAAAATCTCTAAGGCTGCATCAATTAGCAGTGGTGGAGGATCCAGCCAACAGCTTAAGAAATATTTCATTACTTGCCACTTGACATCAATTCTTATGCTTTAGATGAAAAACTGACTCGGGGTTATAAAACAGTAATGCCCTTTAGAAATTCTATGCACTCCATCCTTTCTTCTTCCACATTTCAAATTTCCACCTATCCATGGAAGATAAAAGGCTCTCAAAACTTGGCAGGAATGACAGCTTTCTCTCCTCAAATGCTTTGCAAGCACAATGAAGTGATCAGCTCTAGTTATTTTTGTAGTAAATCACCTACTAATTTCCTGTCCTGTTGTTTTTTTCCTAGTGCTAGAGTCCAAGAAATTGGGTTTTGTTTCTTAGGACTTGGTAAAAACTCACCCAAATCAGTAGCTGTGGCTGCTCTTTAGAAGCAGCCCTGCTCCAGGAACTGTGGTTGTCAGGCTGTCCTAGTGACATCTCAATTACATGATGCTATACCAGGTATGTCTGCCTGTATGTATATGCTATATACATATGGAGTTGGGAAATTTGGAAACACACTGGCTTTATCTTCAGTACAAGCATCAAGTTTGGAGGATGGGTTGTATGCTAAAAATACCTGGTTTGTAGGATCACAAGTAGGAATTTCCATATTTATACTGACTTAAACACCAGTTCCTCAGCCCTTACCAAAAGCAGAGGTTCATACCTCTGTCCATCTCAGCAGCTTTGTTTTAGAGAACTTTTCATTATCTCTGGCTTTTCAGGGCGTATATTGTCAGTGAATAGCAATCTGTTACCTGGGGAAGGATGTTTAGCTGGGTCAGAATATTAATTTGATGTTTAGCTCCTGTTTTTCTCCAAGTTTCAGAAACTGCAGCCCCTCAGCACTTTCCCTACCTCCTCCCATGTGGACATTATTCTTCAAATACATGATGCAGCAGGGATGCAGAGTTCTGCAATGTTGGCAGGGGATTAGGTGGAAATAATGAAGGATAAAATATGTTCTAGGTGTTGCCAAAGGGATTTTTTTTTTTAGCTTGTATTTTATTTTAGTCAGGCTAACCCAGATTGGAAGGGGAAGGGGCAAAACTGTTCACTCTCACTTATTGATCAGTAATGGTGTTTAATTATGACTGGGTGTATTTTGTGGTTCTAGGTGCTGGGAGTTAATGGAGGGACTAAAACCACATGGAGGGGGAAGAACCCCCAAAGAATCAGTGTTGAGCACAGTTGTAAATTAACCAGTAACACAGATACTCCTTGATGGTCTTACTACAACTGTTGGTACGGGGCTTTAGGCAAGGGCAAGTAGCTCCAAACACTGAGCAGTGAATTGCAGCTCAGCGAGGGAGCTTGAACTGTTTTCTGAACCAAACAGTGTACTGGGTCTAGTGCTTGTGTTCGGCTTCCAGACGACTCTTTGTTTGGATGGATTACTCTGGAAGATGTGAATGCAGCTGTGGGTTATCCCAGCTTTGCAGCGGATACAGGATAACCCATCACATGCCTGGCGCTCGCGCTGCTGGAAGCAGAAAGGGTTTTGCAGGTTCTCACCAATTGATACATCAGCCTCTGTAGCAAAGTACTTTGGGGCAGGAGGAGGAATGAATTCTGTTCGTGGCAGAATGGGCATGAATGTTTAGTAGGTTAATGTAGGATGTGGCTTTGCTGGAGCAGCCGATTGATGGGCACAAAGGAGCTGAGGTGAAAACTTCTAGAGCAGCAGAGAAGCCAGGCAGCTGTTTGCAGCAGCAAGTTGGAGGAAGGAGCTTGCAGCAAGATTAGGAAGTGGCCAGACTTCTGTTCCTTGGGTAGGGAGAGGGAGAAGATGGAGATAAGCCAGAAAACTTGAGACTTTGGGGGCTTTACAGGGAGATGCAAAATAACGTGTATATGTATCTAGTACTACAGTACTTCATAAATAGGTATCCCCAGTGCAGAGTGCTGAGGCTGGATGTGCCTGAAGGCATCTTTTTTTTTTTCTTTTTCCCCATCTGAATGGAGAATAAACTGTGCTGATTTGGCAGCAGAGTAAACTGCTGGTGCTGCTGGCTGCCCACCACAGCCCTGCTTGGCCATGCTGCACCTCTAAAGGAGGGGTCCTGATTCCTAGTTTGAGCATGTGGGGAACTGCTGGAGATGAAGTTCATGATCTCTTGCATGCAAAGGGAAGTTATTAAAGCAGATTGAAAGAGTCAGGGTGCTACCCCAGCCTTCATTCTTTGTATTTAGTATCCAGGGGTGGATATTGCACAGCAGTATCAGGCCTGTAGAGATCTCAAACTCCACTGTGGGATAGCGGAAGGTGCTGGAATTGTCCCTCAGTGATGCTTGTTTTACAGTGGACACCACAGGGCACCAAACTGAGCACTGAGCTGCAGCAGTGCTGTGGCCTTATCAGCTGGCATGGTCCAGATGGCTTCTTGGACTACTTGGTGCCTAGGAAGCTCAAATCACTTGAGATGCTGAGAGGTTCTCATGTGAATTGCTGGCTTATGGCCAAAATACAGACTGCAAATCCAGTGTCATCAGCTGAGCTTCTGGGAGCAGCTAACTCAGCTTACTGAACAGGCTTTGGGCTTCAGGTCATGCAAGGATTTTAAGTCAAAAGCATGCAAAACCAGGTACAGCTGTGTTGGGGCAGGCAGCAGAAGCAGTGTCTGACCTGGAAGGTAAATCCCTCCTGCTCATCAGCAACCTATATTAGGAAACTTTGGAAGGTAAATGAGAGTATTTTCTGGAGTTAAAGGAGAGGTGTGTTTTTCCCCGGGTACGTGCCAAGTGCTGTGCCCCTTGGGACACTTCTGGAAGCATCTGCCCTATGCCTGTGTCCCCATGTCAAGGGTCTCCTATGTGATCTCAGGGGGGAGATCCATCCCAATTGGTCATCCTGCTGTGCTGGTGGTGCTGCCTGTGCCTCACCAGCCAAGGACCCCAAATTTTGATGACTTAGATCAATTTTATTCCCCAGGGCAGTCTTCCCTCTCCTTCACCTCTCCTAGTCTCTCTGTGCTCCACAGCCTGTAAATTACTTGTCTCTCCCCAGAAGATAACCACTTTAACATTTCTCCCTTGACTCCACAAGCTTCTCTACTCTTTCCAGCTAAACTGAGCAGTCTTTTGGAAGACACCATTTGTCCTGCAGATCTTGTCTTGGCTGCAACCTCATCCCTCCAGAGCATCCATCCTGGAGCAATAAAGCAACTGGTTTGTGCTGGTCTTATAAGACAACCTGTCTTTGAGACTAGGAAAGAGATACGCTTCCAGATGAATGGGCTTCTGTTGACTTAAGCATCCCTAGCAGTGGCCAGATTGAAACTCAAGAGTGAGATCTGAAGCTGTTCAGTGTGGCATGTTGCTGTTCATGTGAATTACTACTCTGTGTAGACATATCATTCTGCTTGAAAAGTGGTTGTTCAGAGTCACCAGGTTTGAAAAGTCCTTTAAGATCATGGAGTCCAACCATTCCTGTCCTGTGCTAAACCACTTCCCTGAGCACCTCATCTCCCCATCTGTTAAACACACCCAGGAGGGTGACTCAGCCCCCTCCCTGGGCAGCCTGTGCCACACCCCCACAACTCTTTCAGGGAAGAACTTTTCCCTCCCATCTGAACTGATCCTGCCCTGGGGCAGCTTGAGCCCATTTCCCCTTGTCCCATCTCCTGTCCCATCTCCTGTCCCCTGGTTGTTGCACAGAGCATCGTGTGATGTGGAAGCCTCTCTGGGATGGAGAGGGCATGTGCTGCTTGCACATAACATCAAAAGGTGCAAATTCATTGGAAAGCTCAGACGTAAAATAAACTTCTGTACAAGCATTGATTAAAAAACCCCAGCACCCACTGGCAGATGCTTCTGATACCAGCAGTATAATGTAACATACAGATGCTCTTTAAGTCAGCTTATCCAGTGTGTCTCAGAATTTAGCAAAAATAAGGAACTTGGACAATGAGCCAGAAAACCCAAAGTCCAGGATCACTTATGGGCTCAATCAAGTTTTTGAGTCACGGTTTTTGAACGTGCTGCTGCTCTGCTTTAATGCACAGGAGCGTGGTATGTTTTCAATTACAGATTTATTAGGTTCCAATGTGCCATTTCTTCCTGAACTGAGCTTTAACCATAAGGCAGAGCAATTAGGTTAATATTTTCAGAGCTTCAACTCGCTGCCCAGAGAGGAGATAAAAAGACAGAAATTACCCTCTTTGTGCTCCCTTGGTTCTGGCATTTATAACCAGGTGGCTGTGGCCTCTACCCATGGCAGATGCTGCGTGTTGGGCTCTCAACATGGACTAGCCCATTGGGAGGGTTGTGGCAAGCATTGGTGGGCCTTGCTGCCCTCACCCATGGATCCCATATCTTCTTCCACCAATATCATCTTCCAGTTGGGTCCCATATCATCTTCCATCAAATGACATGGGGGAAGGAACCTCCTTATGTGGTTGGTGCTGTAGCTGCATCCCAAACTGCTGCCATAGCAAGTACTCTGCTTTAAATTAAGTGTTTTTCCAGGAAGCTCTGCTTCCTTTGGACTTTCCATTTCCAGGCAAGTTTTCAGCTTAGTAATTAGCATGTGTCAGTATATTTCTTAATAAGAACTTAGGAGTCTGCAAAATGGTCCAGTTGTTTTTGGTGTCTGGCAAAGAAAAATCTACTGTGTGTAAGGTAATGCAATTACTTTGCTAAAGGAGCTTTTATTATGCACCTAAACGCACATTTACTGTACTTGATAGACCAAAATAGAGCCAGAACAGAATGAATAAGCCATTTTGGTCCATTGGGTAAATAAACCAGCTAAAGCGTTTATAAATATGTATTTAGTCAGCAGAGCTGATTGGCGATTCTGCAACCTCTCCGGTGTCTGAGATAAGTAATCCAAGTTTAATAGCCTGCCATAAATATTTCTGTGTTTGTCATGAGGCAGTAGTTACTTATCCACACCGTGCTACTTGTTTGTTTGGGTTTGATGAGATCTTTTGAAGAATATTAGAGAGGTTTGCTGTTTTGTGTGTAAGGGAGGATGTTAACCTGTGTGTTATAAAGTGAGAGTGGTCCTCAGGTCTTGTCATCCCCTTTCCACCCTTGCCTCTCCCTTGCATGTGACGTCTTTTTGTCACCAGCTTCTTTTCCCAATCGAGTGTGAAATTATTTGACACGTATTCTGAAACCACCTAGAAATGTGTTTTACCTGACTGAGTTTAGGATGTGTGAGAAGTGATTCTGGACCTGCAGGATCTCTGGTCCTCAAAACATGTTCCTTCCAAAGGTATAGGTTGAATTCTGGTTTTTAAACTGTTCTTGTAAACTGATGCTGTTCTTGTAAAAACGAGGTTGTTTCTGCCATTGTGACAGGGTGAGTTGCCCATTCTGGGCTGAGAGGTATACTGGAGAGGGGATTGGCACAGTTGATCTCCAAACCGGTAAGGAGCAGCACCTTAATGTAAGGCACATCATGAGGAATACATCAAAGCCCTTACAAGCGTGTTAAGTAGTCCTGGAAGCCCTGACTCTTCCACAGTGGCTTTCCATTAGAGGGAAACCTCACATGGAAAAGCCCTTTTGCTTCCTTTTGGGAGTAAATAAATGCTTCCCATGCTTGAAGGTTTACATTCAGACAACAGCCCTAAATGTTTTCCAAACAGGTCAGCTGGGTTAGAGTTGTTGCTGAGTGAGCATCTTTGGTACGTCACAGAGTATGCAGGTACCCCTGGGACTTCAGAAAGATTTGTGATTGAGCATGAGGGAATGCTGGATTTCCTCTTTGCCACCTTTTAATGTTCACTCAATCCAAATCACAATCTGTGTATCAGGCTTTGCAATTTCCCCCCTTCAAAGGGATCCTGCTCATCAGGGCTCATTTGATATAGCTGAGCTGTGCTCCCTCTGATGAGATGACCCCGTCACTGTGCAGGCATCTCTAACTGAGCATCCTCGAGTTTGAAACAAATAATAAAGGCAGCCCTCCCTTGGTCCTTTCACCCCTCTGCCTCTCCAGCAGCCAGAAGGTTTAATGTGATTATTTTGTGAGATGTTTGTTGTCTGGAGGGTGAGAGGCGGGTCCTGTGGGGAGAGCGGTGCTGCTGGGTGCCTGGGTGCAGGCGTGGACTGTTGGCCATGGTGTGTGTTTGTCTGGGAAACCTGAAGGCTTATTTCCAGTTTCAGGTAGCACAGCAATTAATAGTGGGAATGACGTAACTGAAAGGCTTTATTGTACTCGGTTAACAATGAGAACGTGATGAGAGTCACTCTGAGCATCCAGCTCCGTGCGGGTCCCCTTTGATGTGCTGATCAGCGCGCAGCGGATGGTAGTGCCGCGAGAGCCATTAATACCCAGCCACGCTGCCAGTGGGAGCCAAGCGCAGTGCACTTATTCAATTTAGACATTAAATCTCTTTCTTAGTGCAAACAAAAGCTCCTTTGCTAGCTCAGAATTCTCTTCTGCAGCTGCAAGGACAGAGATTTTAGTCTGAAAACCTGTTGTTTTGGGATGGATCCCTGGTTGCTCTCCTGGAGCTCGTCGACCCGTGCTGGCAGAGACTGTGAGTCCTCAGTGGCTCCAAGTGTTTTGGGTCACTGAGTAGTTAAAGGTAGTTGGTCTGAACTGCTCTGCTGAGTTTGGAATTGGAAACACGAGCAAACAGGGAAAAAAACCAACCCCCAACTAGGTATTTTTAGCTCACCCTTGCAAAATCCCATCCACAATGTGTGAGGAGGCACCCTGTAGCTCTACTTACAGCTTAGGTCCACCTAAGCAGGTATAAGAGAGTAATAGTTATTGCAACTGGGACTCTTGTTGGCTTAAATACAACAAAGTTGTTTGTTTTTTATTTCTAGTGAGAAGGGCTGGGTTCAGGTTTTGCTGCTTGGTGAACAGGGATGAAGTGAAGTGTTGCCTGGATCCATAGCAAAACCAAGATAATGCACATGCTGCTGTGAAACAAATGTGCTGTTTTCCATAAATACCAACTATGCTAGTATTTCTTGTTAATTACTAGCAAGACTATGGATGCTGCCAGCGTTGTCTTTCAGGCCTGCTATATGGCAAGATCTGATGTTTCTAGAACATACCTCTGAACTACCAGAAAGCCAAAGGGTTGGGTTTTGTTTAATAAGATTCAGTTAGTCCTTGGAGAGGACACACAAACTTTCTGTTCTAAAATTCAGATAAAACCCTGTGTTTTCTATGCAGGTCATGTATCAGGCACTGGAATATGGAAGTCAAGGTTTGTAGGGAGAAGTGATACCTTTCATTAGGCCAACTGAGATTGAAGGATGCCAGGGAAGTTGTTGAGCACAGGAGCTGTTTGTCAGGTCTAAACATTAGAGGCAATTCCCATGTGCTGGATTCCCTGGCTTTATTCTTGATCAGGGTTTGCTGGTTTTAAAGTTCCTGTAAACAGTCTTTTTACTTCAGATCAAAATCTAATTGTGTGTTAGCCAGCTATTATAGTAAAAATGGCTTTCAGGTCTCCCATCCTTATCTCCCTTGTCTGCCTGATCATATTTCCTAAATCTTTCTTTTTTGGATTAAAGTTGATAATTTTGACAGTTGAATGTGAATCTGACTGCAAGACTTCAGATAAGATGGTGATCTGGCAGCGAAGGCTTTGGGAGTGCATGAAGGGTGGGATATCAGGGCAGTCTGAGCCCCACATATTTCTACTTCATTTACTTTATTGTGTAAAATTTAGACTTGATATCTTGCAGTTTTCTTTTTTCTGTTGGGATTGGGATGCCCTGCTGTGAGTGTCCCATAGAGCAATGGGCCAGGGCTCACATCTGTCTCTGGGTGACTTGGGATGTGCTGGGATGTCTTGCTTTTGCACGCAGAGTGGATGCCAGCCTGGGGGTATCATGGTCTCAGTGTTGGCTGTCTGGAGCATTATTTCACTGGGAGCTAAATCGTACATGAGGGTTAAGATGTTAGGGATGAACATTCAGAGTGGATAGTCAGAATATCTTTGGGGGGGGGACGACGCTGTGTTTGTGGATCCCAGCTATTTTCTGTAGCCTGGTACCCAGCTCAGGTCCCTTAGCTACAAATGTTCACTGTTTCTTGTCCTGAGACCTAATTCAGGATTTAATAGGAATTTATTCTGGTGGAAGCTAAAAAATATTAATCACTTTTTTAAGCATGTGCTTGGGTAACTTTTCCCCCCAAGATTTTCTTCTGCATCCTCTGATAGGAAACACATGAAAACCTAATTCACTGGAATGTGAGCATCACCAAAGCTGATAGGATTTCTGAGATAAAAATCAACTTAAACCTAATTATCATAATATTTAACTACCTAATATTAGCACAGATGTCAGTCTTGTCTAATCCCATAGTCATGGTGTGCTTGCTACAGAGGAGCAGCGGATCCTTGAGGTCTTGGTTAGGGTTTAGCTTGTCGCTGCCTGCTAGTGTCCGTCTGTTGTTGCTGATCCAACCCTGTGGACTCTGAGTTCCACATAATTAAAATTATGGGCAAGAAACTGAAGTAGCAGAATATCCTCCAAAACTGGAGTGTAACTTTTAATGCTTTCCCCTGTAATTGGGGTCACTTAGTCTGTAAGAAAGATGTGAGCCTCCAAGGGAGACAGGCTGTTATTAGCGCACGTTGCAGTCCCACAATTAATTGTGTAATCATGTAATTACTTGTCTGAAAAAGGAAGGCTTATTTCACGTGATGTGAAGAAAGCTCTTATCTCCAGGTGGGATGAGCATGTAGCATGTTTTTACTGCATCCCTCGAAGGAAGACAATGCACAGGAAGGAGCCTCCACTCCCAGCTCTTGCAGCTGTTTTGTTTCGGGTGAGGAGCACAGTGAAGTGGCTGATGTGCTGAAGGCTGCGAGCTGTGACCCCATCCCTGGCATGCCAGGCCTCTCAAGCCGTGACCAAAATGCCATGAATTCAACTCTGTTGGGGCTTTGAGAGGCTCCATCTATTCTGGTACTTCCAGGAGCAAAGAAGAAATGTGAGTGGTTAAAAATACTGCTATTGATTCCCAGAGCTATACTAGTCCGAGTGATTCGGTGCGTGTTACTTCTCTGTGTGCAGACCTCATTTGGTGGCTACTTTGAGCCTTTGTTGTGATTCCATTGTGGCAGGTTTAAAGGGAAACCAGTATCAATTGATCTAATACGAGTTGTAAGTGGCAAAATAGGTATTGCTTTGGAAAATCAGACTCACAGAATCGCAGGAGTTGGAAGGGACCTCCAGAGATTGGGTCCAACCCCCTGCCAAAGCAGGGTCCCTAGCACAGGTCACACAGATTGGTGTCCAGATGGGTCTGGAATCTCTCCAGAGAAGGAGACTCCACACCCCCTGGGCAGCCTGTCCCAGGGCTCCCTCACCTGGAAGAGATTCTTCCGCAGATCCTGAGAGAGAGTGGCAGAAAAGAGAACCAAATAGTTTCAAAGTAAACAGCCCCAGGCCTAGTCTGACTTACTGATCTGAATCTTGAGTCATTTGTGGAGGGTGAGGCAGTGGCAGGCAGGAGGAGGCCAAGAGCCCAGGAGATGCCTTTGGTCTCTGCAGAAGTTATTTACTGGGCTTATTGGTCCTTATTGGTCCTTTCTACTGTCTTCCCCATGCATGTATTCAGAGTAGGTGGCTTTCCTGCTGAATTCTGACTATTGCAAGAGAAAGAAGCTTGACATCCTTACGTGTGCTTGTCAGAGCAAATCTGAAGGGATGCCCAAGGCATTGTGGCATTGGTACACCAATGCAGATGTCGGCATCCCTTCAATGCTGAAAGGTCACCACTTGCTGTGGTCTGTGGGGTATTACCAGCTTCACTTCTGCATGGGAAACCTGTCCTCCTGCCCCAAAGACCCTGGGAAGATGTGGCCTCCTTCCCATTGCACTGCAGCATTGCTGTGGGTCAGGCTGGCTGGAGGAGCCCCCTTTGCCCCCCCCCAGCCCATGCTGCTCATGGCTGTGTCTTGCTGCTCCGGCAGCAGTGGTGGGAGTTGTGTGCCTGGCTGTGTTTGCAAATTTGGCCTTTAGCTGCTTGGTCTCCTGTTTTGTTGACGGCTGGAGAGATCATGCAGAACATACAGAAGGATGCGGCTGTGTGCCATGAATAATTATCAAGTGCCTGGTTTGTGTTGCTGCGTGAGCCAGGTTTGAGAGGCAACCTTTGTGGTGGTTGTGTTACCTGCTCTGTGGGACCAAGGGCAAGTTTAAGGAAAAAAGACAAAATACAGCATCCCAGCCAGGACCTTGAGGACCTGCACCCTCCTGTCCATTAGACATCAGCAAGTGTCCTTCCAACTGCCCTCCCTGTATTTAAGAGCACCAAACATGCTGGAGTGTCTTTAGAGGAGAACTCTGCTGTCAAAGTCGGTATGACTTCTCTGTTTAGCTGTGCTGGATTATTTTTGATAGATGTTTCTGTGGCCTGGACCAGCCTGAAATGACTTTCTCCTGTACCTTGTTGCGATACACAGCTCTGTGAAATAGCTCTCTCTGGGGAAGGCAGAGCTTTACATCGAGTGAGGGATGAGATTGCAAGGTCTGCACTTATCTTCCTTAAAAAACAAATAAAGAACATCTCAGCAGCCTGAGGTAACGAAGTCTTACCCTGGTATTTTGTAGCAACTTTTTTAAATAGAGGGAAGCTTTGTTAATACTGTACTACCGGGGCAATACTCTACAGCTGACATCTGCAGAATCTCTTCAGGTTTGTATTTCATTATTCCAACAGATCTTACTTGTCCCTAAAGGCTTTGGTTCAGGCAAAAGCAGGTAAGGAAAAGCAGCGGTGTGTAGGTGTGAACCCAGCATCATGAAATAAGAATACAGGTATACGTGCTTGCTTTTTTCTTAGGTATAGGAGATGCAGAAAAGCTACAGTTTCACAACCATCCATGCTCTCCCATTCCCTTAAACTGGGGATGCCTCATCCTGTGGGTGCAGGAGCTGGTGCACAGTGTGCCAGGGTTTTGGGATCTTGTGCCCATGCCTACACCCAGTGTAAATGTGGTGCAGCCAGGAGGATGCAGCAGAAACCCACCTACTTGTAATGTTTCTGGTACTGACTGTACAAAATATTTCTCCTGGTTGCCCACTTGTGTGAGGTGGGAGAAAAGTGAACCCTGCACAGATTTATCCGTGGTCATGGGGAAGACAGGAAAGGGCATGTGGTGGCATGAGCAGGGATAGATCACGAGCACAGCTCCTTATCTAGCGCTTGAGATGATTTTACCTCAAATAACTCATCCTGCTCTGCCCTTCCTATCTCTTCCTCAGCTTTGCAAAATGTATTTCATGTACATGGTGTCTCCCTGCTTGAGCTAGTTATCTGGCTCTCAACAGCTACTTATTCTTTCCAAGTGCTGTATTACTGCTAGGATTTGATTTTTATGTGTCTACTCAATGGCTTTGCCGTTGTGCTGGTTTGTGTGTGGCTGTGGATGTGAAAGCCCTTTTGCTCCCTGCCCTTCCATGTGTTCCATCCCTTCCTGCAGTATTGGTATTGCTGTACCTGGTGGTGAAATTAATTAAATTATGTTCTCTATTTATGAACTAGTTTATTGCTTTAATTATTTATTGCCACTGCAGCTAATTTGATTGAGGCAATATGTAGTTCTGTTTCAGTAACTTTTCATTTTAAAAACAAACTGCTGGGTTGAATTCATTGGCATTAACAACTTGTTATTGATTAGTTTGGCCTCAAACTGTGTGATGAGGAAAGAGTGGCTGTGTGCCACACTAAGCCTTCAGACCAGAACGTTAACAGCAAGTTAAATGGTATTTTTTTGGGGAATAGTTCTTTTCGAAAGTGTATAAAGACTTGCAGCTGTCTAAGGAAGGTCAAAGCCCCTCAACAATTTCTGTGGCTTGAACCTGTCTTTATAGAAGAGAATAAAGTGATGGATGCAGAGCTGCAAAAAGGCGACACCTCCTCCCACTGTTGCACCTCAATCATGGCATTGAGCCATGCCCTTTGCGAAGCTTTTTGTTGTGAATTGGTAATAACATCTGTGGTGGGGAAATTCAGTCTGCTAGACCGTGTATCTCTTAAGGTCTGCTCTTCAAATTGAAGAGCTTAATTCAAGACCTATTAAAATCAATTGGAACTCTCTTGCTAGTACTTTATTTCAGACTGTGTCTCCAAGAATGACTTGCTAGCTTTTCTCTGTGCCATCACTTTCTTCTGATTGGTGGTGATTTAAAAGACCAAGAGGTTAAATAGCTTCTCTTCCATCATCTCTGGTCACCTACAAGAACAGCTTGGGAACTACACTTGAGAGCAGAAAACAAAAGGTCTTGTTTGTAAGTTATAGTTCAAGGTCAGTTTGAAGAGTGCTTCTTGAGGGACAAGGGCTGATCCTTCTTTTCCATTCACACCACAGTGGCATTTCACATGTCTGATTGGCACGACCCTGGATTTGGTCAGCTGTCCTGTCCCTGAGAGGTGGTGCCCAAAAGACGTGGGAATGGGCCTGTACTTAGAGGCACAGCCCATTGCGACATGGGATTTGCCATGGTGCAGCTCCGACTTGAGCAGTGGATGGGGAGAAAGGCAGGAAGTGGGTTTTGGGTAAAGTTACAGTTTGTAGCTCCTGGCTGCTGCTCTGTTGTAGAGCCCATAGCTGTGGGGTCTTTCTGCCTTCTGAGTTGCTGTGGGATAACATAAAGGCTTAACTTTCCTACCGATGGGGCCTTTTGACCTGCGCCCTGGTCACTCTGCATTGATCAGGTATTGATAAAATCACCTTGAAGAGTTTAGTATCAGTTCTTTTAGTCTACAGTAACTTCTCTGATCACATTCTTCCTCATGGAAAGTGAAGAAGGTCAAACATGGTCAGAACATGGGTACTTTTGTGCAGGTGGTCATCAGGATCATGGCTGTGGCTGGTATTCAGCCAATATGAACTTGTGCCAAGTCCAAACTTCTCCCGAGGGCCAAGTTTTCATGGTGGCCAGAGCTCTGCTTCCCCCCAGCCAGAGGCTGGTGGCTCTACTTGGCTGCATGGCCCTCGTGGTGGGTCTGTCAGGCTGCAATATCATGTCTTTCTCTCAGATTGAGCATATGCTTCCCAAGGGATACAAAGTGCTGCAGGTCCCTGTGGTGGTTCTGCCTTCCAGTGGCACAGGCCGTATTTTTTCTCTCCAGGAGCTCTTTTATGGAGAAGTGAGAGGTTGAGGGAGGTTTTTCTGTAACCACCTCCTTTCTCTTGACAAATATCCTTTATTTCTTGCGTCCTACAGTGTGTTGTTTACAGCATATGTAGTGATATTAAACAGCTGCCACATCTCAAGCCAGAGGTAGCAGCAGCAATCCTGGAGTGCCCGTGTAAGCTCACGTCGAATCCCCAGGGATGAAGGGCTCTATTAAAAATGTAAGATCATTATCACTAATCTTGAAAGTGGACCGATGCATTTAACATATATAATTATAGACTTTCAAACCAGATGATTTCATCTGGTGGAGCATCTGGGAGTTGTTTTTTCATTATCACGTTTCAGAGGGTGAAAAATCTTCCCATTCTCTGAGGATTTGGTAGGATTAGTTGCTGCTGTTTGTGTATTCCTGCAAATGTTTGTATAATTCTGCATGTTTCTAATTCATTCTGTGTCTTTTTTTTTTTTTTTGGGGGGGGGGTGGGGCTGCATTGCCTTCCCCAGTGATGTGCTGGGATGGTACTTTCAGATGGCAAGGAACTCTGCATTGGTACTTTTGTACTGGGCAGTGGTAAGGCTGCACCTCGAGTGCTGGGTCCAGTTCTGGGCCCCTCACCATAAGAAGGACATCGAGGTCCTGGAGCGAGTCCAGAGAAGGGCAGCCAGGCTGGGGAAGGGGCTGGAGGGCAAATCCTATGAGAAGCTGCTGAGGGAGCTGTGGGTGTTCAGCCTGGAGAAGAGGAGGCTGAGGGGAGACCTTGTCCCCACCTCCACTGCCCTGACAGGAGGGTGCAGAGGTGGGCGATGGTCTCTTCAGCCAGGGGACAGGAGATGGGACAAGGGGAAATGGGCTTAAGCTGCCCCAGGGCAGAGTCAGCTCAGATGTGAGGGGAAAGTTCTTCCCTGGCAGAGTTGTGGGGCTGTGGCACAGGCTGCCCAGTGAAGGGGCTGAGTCACCATCCCTGGGTGTATTTAAAAAAAGGGTAGATAAGGTGTTCAGGGATATGGTTTAGCATAGGATGGAAATGGTTGGACTGGATGATCTCAAAGGTCTTGTCCAACCTGGTGATTGTGTGAAAATAAGAATGGGCTTTTCCCATGATCAGTTTGAGCAATGGTCTGACAACACGTGCAGGAGTTCACTGAGGTGACAGAGTGCTGATTTGGGAATAACCACACTGGCTCAGAATATCACCTGATAGTGATTTGCATGAATGGTATTTTCAGCATGAAATGTGGTGCTAAACACATACTGCTATTTCCATCCAAGGGTGTGAAGAGGTCTCTGGTCCTGGTGACTGAATTTTTTTCTTCATTAAGGAATTGCTCCCTCAGTAAGATTTTTAGGATAAATGGTACAGACAGTGAAGTTGCTGTGAGTGTGTTCTTACCTGATAAGAACAGCTCATCCCTGTCTGTATTTTCAAAGTGTAGGGTTGTTGTGACAACAGCTGATCTTAACCTTTTCTGTTAGAGTAGCACTTGGTGAAGGCAAACCTAAGGCATTGAAAATTTAAGTTGGTGAGGACTTAATTTCCTCAATAGCTTGGGAAGCAAAGTGGCATGTGGAAGAGGAAGCTTTTTTCTGTTGCAGGTAGGATTTAGCTTGTTGGCTGAAGGTGGTGATGCCACTGGGGTGAACCCTTTTGATAAGATGCCTGGGGGGATCTTGGTGAGGAAACTGTGATGGAGGAGACAGGAGAATGATGAAAATTTATTGCTGTGATATCTGTTCTCCCAGCATCTTTACAAGACTTGAAGGATGCTAAGAGTTTGGAATGAATCCATCCTGTTCTTGTTGCTCTAAAAGCAGTTCTTGCCATTATTTCAATAGACACCTTTGGGTCTTTGTCTCTTGTTTAACTCCTTGAGCAGGGTGCACAGAGATGGGATGATGGAACATCTTTGGTGTCCTGAGCCCACTGTTACCACTGTTAGCTCTGGTGGGATTTGCTCTCTTCTGTGTTTGAGAGAGAATTCAATTGTAGGACACCTTTTTCTTATAACTAATGTGACTCATTTTTAAAGGTGACCTTGGCCTGTGCTAGGCTTTAGGGTCAGCCAAGTTACAAAGGTGCTGTTGGGTTTCCCATCTGAATGGTGGTTCCTGCCAGAGATGTTCCTCTTGTTCTGTGATTTTGCTGTACATCTGGGAACTGTGGGATGAGCAGGGACTTCAGATGTTGTCTTATCTATTTAGCTGCCTGGTTGTTGCTTCTTACTTTCAGGAACTGAACTGGGAGGGAGAAGCAGGGGAGGAGAGAAAGAGGTAAATAGTGTGGGGAAGGGAAGGAGGAGACTGATGCAAATCCCACACTTGGATGGGGTATTGGTGCATTGACCAGGTGGAACCTTCAGGGAGTGGGACCTGGTAAGTGTGGAAGTGGTGAAAATGGCTTGTACTGAAAAATGCTCAGGTTCTTTCTGAGGAAGGATCATGGTATGTTTTAACATTTTTGGCCAAAAGCAATCCATTTCTGGCCAGCTGAGTGTGTTTAAATTAGATCCTTTAGTAGGATGTTTTAAGGGTATGACAAGTTTTTCTTGTGATGCTGCATTCCTGTTTCTAGAGAGTAAGACAGGAGATACTGATGGAGGAGCAGGCAGAGCGGGCTTGCTTGGGAACAAGAGTACTCCAGAGAGTCTTAAAAAATACAAGTTAAATGGGAAATTTCTCCTTATTCTTGCTGGGGGGGGAAGATGTGTTGCAGCTGCCTGCCAGGAGCAGAAATGTAGCTTGCCTGGCAGCTGGGGAAGCTCAAGGCTTCATTCAAGAGGTTGATGGAAACCTGTGTCCCCCTCTGTACAGAGCTGAAGGATGTTGTAACAAGACTTAAGAACACTTCTACTAGTGTAAACGTTACGGGAAACAGTTAAGCCTGTCCTTCAGGAGTCCCTTCTTGGCCCATGAGAAGACTGTGCTAGTGGGGATTTCCATTAGGAATTAGTGCCCTTTTTTGGTGGAGAGGTTACAGCATCACGACTGAAAATAGCAGGAGAGAAAGGAACTCGCCTGTAATTTGAGCAGCATGAGCAGGTGACACCACACAGCACTTTGCCCACACTGGAAGGATGCTCTTAACCAACCTTGGTGGCCTTAGTGCCTTGAGCGTTAACAGTCTTTTCACAAGCAAGATACAAGCAAAATGGAGTCTTTCCACAGACTTGTGAAACTTAATTGTTTTACAAGGGTAAACTTCATTAACAGAATTCATTGACATCTGCAGTTGAACTGGCTAACAAATTCTCTTTCCTCAAATGTTTAAGTGCTGGTAATTAATGCTACTTGGCAGTCTGCTAAAGCATCCCTGGCTTGGTTCAGCCTCGGGGAAGCCAATGGTTTCTTTTCTATGGGCATAACACTGATCCCAAACACCAGATCTCCACTTTTGCTTGGAGATGCCCAAGTTCCAGAGAAAGAAGTGCTTAAGATGCTTTTTTTAAGAAAAAAAGTGCTAGGGTTTCTCAGCCTTACAGCACAGAGCCTGGCTCTGCGTGGAGCCCATTCACTCCTCTCGAAACTCTTTCAAATAATTTCAAACTTGGAAATTTAAGAGCACGTACAATATGCAGAGCGATTCAGTGATTTAACAGTATTTAAACCAGAGGAACTCCTGTCATGCCTCTCTCTTCCCTTTTGAGCGTTTCCATCAAGAGCATTTGAAATCAATGACTTAAAACTCCTCTGTGCGCCTGAATGTCTCATGGAAGGAGTGGGGATGTTGCTGGAAATTTAAATAATGACTTTGGGAACTGATGGTAAGATGAAATGAGTACAGCTGCCAGTCACTGCAGCTCCTGTGTGCAGCAGCAGAGGAAAAATAGGCTTTAAAACACCCCTGGCATGCCAGCGTCCTTACTGACATTGCACACGTCGTTATAGTTCTCATAAAGGTAAGTGTGGGGTGGAGCTTCCCCCCCATAAGCACAAAACAGGTGATTAAAATCAGGTGAAGTTTTGCATTTTTACAGTGGCTTGATGATCACTTTAAAACATGATGGTTAATAAAAAGGATCAGAAGTAAAAGGGGATATTAATTTTACTCGGCAGTTCTGTTCCATCACTGGTAAGACAGAAGGCTGTAAAATACACCCTGTGATGAGGTTATAGTAAGACTAAACATCATCGTAAATAACAAAATCCAGCTATTTGTTTACTGATCTCTAAATAAGATGTGATTGGAGTAAATATGATGGGAGACATTTAATTAAACTGAATGAAGGAGTGTTGTAAACATTGCGACGTTGCCAAGGAAAACAGAAAATGACTGTGTTGGCAGACCAAGCAGTTAAGGCTCTCAAATGCATCTCTAATGATGTCCTTCTGACAAATGTTCTGCTGCCCCTGTGAATGCTTTCAGATTGATTCAAGGACATCCAAGTGCCAGGCTGCCTTGCCCAACCTCTGTCAGGGCTGTTGTGGTAGTTACTTTCAGTGATAGTGTTGCGAGGAAGGGGATGTATTCTGTGAGGAGAAAGCTGGCTGGTACCCACAGCTCTGTGCAGTGGAATTACTGTGTGTGAAGGAGTGATGAGCGTGGTGTCGTAGATGTCAGAGTACTCTGCTCTTGGTAGTAGTGAATCTTTCTTCATGATGTGCTTTGTTTCCCTTTTGTTAGACGTTTTCAGGAAAAAAACATCAAAACAGATTTTAATTGATCCAAAGCTTGCTGATATGATTTTGCTCCATTATCCTGCTTTATTTTGAAACAAGAAAAGGAGGAGGGTTCTTCCTTTCCAGGGAAACCTTGCCAGCATGCTGCTCTGCTAGAGGTATTATTTTAAATAGTGGAAAGCATTCAGCCCAAAGTCTTCTGCTTTGCTGCAGTGGAGTTTATTTCTTGTTGCTACCATGCAGAACTGCTCTGCTGCCTGTTTAAATGCCCTCTCTTTTTTTGTATCCTTTTTAATTTATTTTTTTGAGGGCAATCTAGTCAATCATGCTCAGAATCCAGTTCCCCATTAGACCTGTTGCTTGTAGCATCACAGCAGGGGTGCTGCTTGGGGTCTGCTGCCAATCCCGACTCTCCAACACATCTGCCATTCACAAGGGGAACAAAAGCAGCATCACTTAAGTTTCCTTGCTGCTTTTCGAACCAGACCCAGTTCATGGGAAGCCCAGGTGCAGCTTATACAACTGTGTTCCCTCTATCAAAAGAAATGAAACCTACTTGTCTCATGCAAGGTAAATAGTTGGAGTTCAGTGTTTGTAGGTGTTGGAGCTGTGAACTTCCTGAGCTGGGAAGTAGTGACTCTGTGCTTTTGGAGGACTTTCCTCATAAAGCTGAGGTGGAGAGGAGTTGAGGTTAGAGCACCAAGTGCACTACACAGACAGATGAAACCGGAGGCCATTAAGAGCCCTCTCCCTTGAAGTGTGCCTTGTGAGAGAAGTAGATGAAAACCCCTCGCTGCAGGTCCCGCCTGTGACAGTGATAATGGAGCTTTGAATAACGCAGCGCAGCATTGCTGTGGTCTCATGGCTTTATCATGTGCTTTCCATTATTTCTAGTTCTTCTATAGGAACCAGGCTCATCCTTTGTATTCTTTGTACTTTTCTTGGGCATAAAACATGTGGGGATGCTGCCAGGTGGGCATCCCTGCCAGGAAGATGGCAGCATCGCGCTGTACCTGTGTGGCACGTTGAATGGACTTGTGTGGCTTTGTATGCACCATAGCACAGATCTTCTGCCCAGCAATTAATTTCTACTTCTGCTCTTTCTCCTTCCTGTTTTCCCAGACCTGTGCTGAGGCAGATGTGCAGGTTGCACCCCTGGGTGAGCTGGGAAGCACAACTGCTTGTTCCACCCCTCCCCTTCCGTGTGTGTATTTAAATGACATTTTATCAATACTGCCTTCGTTAGAAGCTCGCTTCTGTTCCTTAAAGTTTCCTTTTTAGATGTAATTTGTCATTTCCATTTAAGTGAGAAGGGTATCTGGAGGGAGGGGTTGGTTGTGTTATTTCTTGATGGTGTAGCTGCACGAAGAGATGGGTGGTACCATGTGTCATCTGATGGAGTGGATTCAGGTCCAGATTAAAACTCCACAGGTTAAGGCCCATCAGAAGTTTTGGTTGGTATCAGTTTGAAATGATGGGTTTCACAGAGCCAAAGCATCCTTCTCTTTGCTATCTGCCTCTTCCATTTCAGTTGCTAGAGAGCAGCCATGGACACAGTCTCAGCAAGGGCAGATTTTGAAGTCAGTACCCACATGTTGTGGTGGGATTGTTTAGAGTCACGTTCTTGGCTTAAATCCAGTTGTGGAACTTGACCAGATGATTCCTGTAGTGTCTCTTCTAATCTGGACATCAAAGTGATGACCTGTAGGCTCCTGAACCACTAAGGAGACTCTTGGGAAGATGTTCAAGGCCAGGTTGGGTGGGGCCCTGAGCAACCTTGTGTAGCTCCAGGCCTGGAGGTTGGTGGCCCTGCCTGTGGCAGGGGGTTGGAGTTCAGTGATCCTTAGGGTCCCTTCCAAACAAGACCAGTCTGGGATTCTATGTTCAAGCTTCATTTAAAGCTTCACAAATGTTGCAAATACACTTCATGTTTTCAGTGGTAAAGGAAGATGTAGCTGTTTTTCCTTAAAACCTACAATAGCCAAACAGAAGGTGGAAAATTGGATGAAAGTCTTTACCAATAAAGATTCTCACATTTGTGGTGCTCTGAGGCTTCTGACTGTGTGCAGACTGAGTCGTTGGAGTTGGTGGTTAATGACAAAATGCAAAACTGAAATACCAGGTCCAAGCTACAGTGTATACACACTGGAAGGACAGACCCAGTGTAGCTTCCCCCGCTCCCTGAAGTGACTGTGCCTTGATTCAATCTTATTAACTTGTGCTGTAGAAAAGCTTGGTGGCTTCTTGAGGAAAAAAACAAACCTAAACCAACATTAATGTTGACAATTAACCCAGTTGTTCTACCATGCAAAAAGGTGCAATTTTCCTCTTCATGAAAAATTAAAATCAGCTTTGATCACTTGGAAAAGCGTAAAGTAAACTAATGAAGCAAGTTCAGTACATGAATCCCAACGTTCTGGGTAAGTAAATACCCGGCGTCGCTCCTCACAGGCCCAGAGGATCTGACTACCATCTCCAAATGGAAAACCACAGAAGAAATTGCAATTAAATTTGCAATGCATTCAGAGAGCTGAAAGAGTATGGTGTCATGCTTGAAAATGTATAATTTATTCTCTTTGGTAAATGTGCTCCCTCCCCCCCCATCAGAGCACCAAGTCTCTGAGGAAGTAGAGAAGCTGGAGCACAGATGCTTTCTTGCTCATTAATAAAGTCAAGAGTTTCAAGATGAGTCAAGATATTGGTGGAGCAAACTGTGATGTGTGCAGGAGCATGTCTGGGGATGTGATGTATCATAGAATCATAGAATTGTAGGGGTTGGAAGGGACCTCGAGAGATCATCGGGTCCAACCCCCAAGCCAAAGCAGCTCCCTAGGACATACCACTCAGGCGTCCAGACTGGTCTTGAATATCTCCAGTGAAGGAGACTCCACCACCTCCCTGGGCAGCCTGTCCCAGGGCTCTGTCACCATCACTGTGAAAAAGTTTTTCTGCATGTTGGTGTGGAACTTCCTGTGCTCCAACTTGCAGCCGTTGCCCCTTGTCCTGTCTCCACAGACCACTGAAAAGGGGCTGGCTGATTCCCCCTGCATCCCCTGCTTAAGATAATTATAAACTTCAATTAGGTCCCCCCTTAGTCTTCTCAAGGCTGAACAGTCCCAGCTCACTCAGCCTTTCCTCATAGGGGAGATGCTCCAGGCCCTTAATCGTCTTCGTAGCCCTTCTTTGGACTCTCTCCAGGAGACCCCTGTCCTTTTTATCCCAGGGAGCCCAGAACTGGACACAACACTCCAGGTGGGGCCTGACCAGGGCAGAGTAGAGGGGGAGGATCACCTCCTTTGACCTGCTGGCTATGCTCCTCCGGATGCACCCCAGGATCCCATTGGCTCTCTTAGCCACCGAGGCACACTGCTGGCTCATGGCCAACCTGTCATCAACATGTAGGAAACATAGCAGTGGTGATGCTCTGCTGAACAGGAAGACGTTACTGCTGTGTGGATTCATCTGGTAAGAAGAGAAGCTGTGTCTATGTGGGATGTCCCAGAGTATCTGAGATAGGTTTAGTCCCAAACTCATCACCTATGTTCTGGTTTGCCAGAAAAAGTACTGCCCTTGAGAGGAAAAGGTGGTTTTTTGATGCAAGGAGAACTCTGGTAGAGCTGCTGGTGCAGAGCTGTGGCTTGGGCAGCCTGCAAGCAGCTTTGGGTGCTTTTGGTAAAGAAGTTTGGCAGAATGCCTTGAAGACAGAACCCATCTTTGCCTCGTGTGGCTTATGCGACTCCTTCAGCAATGTATCTGCTGTGTCTGCTCAGGGAAATCAAGGAGGGTAAATCACAATAGTGCCAATTCATCAGGATGGAAAAAGTTGATGCTTCATGTTCTGGATGTTAATGTTCAGCTCTGCTGGTGAGATAGAGCCAAGGCCTGCCAGAATTGGACCCAGTGACCTCTCAAGGTCCCTTCCAGTCCCTACAACTCTGTGATTCTGTGAAAGGAGGAACATTCATGCCCATCAGCATTTGAGGACTGTGCCTGTTTAAAAACCTTCCAGGAGACAGAAAGCTTATTGCTGCTGTGAACAGTGCAGTAAAGCTGTGAATAGCTTGGTTTTGAGCACTAACAGCTGCATCAAAACAGTGAGGATTAGTAAGTGCCTCCTATGAACACAAAGTCCTGAGGGCAGCTCCTGGTACATGTCCTCCTGCCTCGGGAAGAGCAGTGATGTTGGGTGAGGCTGGGATGGATGGGAGGACCTGCAGCACCCCTCCATGCTGGCAACTGGACCAGGGTGACCAGGAGGCCCCAGAAACCAGCCTGGGATGGAGTAGGTACCTGCACTGAAATAAACACTGCTCTTGCTGAAGCTAGAGAGAAGGCTCCCACTGATAGACATGCAAGCTCAACGTGCCAAGATAGGACAGAGGAGCAGAGCAAAGAGTACAGGTTGAAAGGGACAGCTCATCCAAGGGTGCTTTTTCTTTTTTATACTTCAATATAGACATCCATGTGTCTTAATTGAAGGAGAAAAGTATTAATTACGTTTAGAGAAATGTGCCAAGATGTATTTTGAAAAGCATTCAAATGTTTTGATAAGTTCTGGAGCGCTTCAAGGGGTGGCTTGAGTTTTTTCTTAGCTTGACTTGATGTGACGAGTATCTGCAGTGTGAAAGGAAATTGTATCTTGAAAAGGCATCTAAGCTTACGTTGACTTGACTGTCATTTTCATGCTAATAGGTTATTAGAGGCTGAGTTAAATTGAAGACAGGAAACCTTTAGGGTCTGTTTAAGGCATCATAAATATGAATACTGCTGTCTCTCCTCTTCATGCAGCTCTGTTTTTATTAAGGAAAAAAAATCCCAAACAGTAGAATCATCATTTTTCTTCTAAAGACCTTCCTAAAAAGAATGATTACTATTTTAGGTAACTTTTTTGCTGTTTTTCCCGTTCTGAAAGTTTCTGCACTCAGTAGTGTGGTCTCCTCCTTGGTGGCTGGGGGTGCTGTCTTTGCATCAAGGCTGCTGACCCAAGTCTGCTTTGGAGGCAGATGTGCTATTGGGGGTCTGGCCATGCAGTAAGCTCCATATGGCAGGGGGGACTTTGCCCCTTCAGCTTCCACCAGAAAACCAACTGGGAAGCTGTTACGAACCTCTTGCAGCAAGTTTTATTTGACCACCTTGCTTTGGAGTGCCAGGACCAGTGTCATCAGTTATGTGACACCTACTGCTGCTGTAACTGGGCAGAGGGGGAGGTGGAAAGAAGAAGAACATGTCTTTGGAGACAGCTGAATCTTACATAATTAACTGAAAATGAGGTATGGTGATACGTTCCTTCAGCTGGCAAGCAGAGTTATTCAGTCTGCTTATGATAATTAAGGCTTTTCTTTTGCTTCGGGGTGATGGAAAGGATGTGAAGTCTGTAGGTTGGAATATGGTGGGATGGGGAGATGCAATCTGCCTGTAATAGCTCAGATTGTGATCCCTAACCTCATCATTGGGCCAAGACTCTGCTTGCTGTTCACACTGTGTTTTGATACGAGGTTTGTGTGCCAGGCTGGGTGACAAGGCCGTTGGCTCCAGTGAAATGCTCTGTCATTGTTGGCATCTTATTCCTCCACCTCTTTAGGGCCCAGCCCCACACACTGGTTTTCATGACATCCCAGGAAAACATGAGGGGGTTTTTGTTCCCTTTGAATGTTTATGGAAACTTCTCCCTAACGTTCATGGCACAGCGATCGAGCTAAGTGAGGGTAGCTACCATTCCCATGACACTTGCTGGAAGTATAGTGATGGATTCCCAGAGATAAACCTAATGTGAAACCTGTAAATAAACAAGGAATGAGCCACAAACAAAACAGAGTTGGGGGGGGGGGGTATCAGCACTTTACACCCCAGCCCTCCCACACTGCTGCTGCTGTGCTGCAGAGCACAGGCAGCGGGAGCTGGAATTCTCCATGGAATGAAGCTTCCTATCCTTTACTCTCATTGCTTTACCCCATCCTGACCGCTCTCTGTCTCTAGACTTCAGAGCTGTATTAACAGATGTTTGTTCATTCCTCTGTAAATAGATCAGGGAGGTAATAAGTAATTTCAGAATGCAAGTCTACACGCTTGGTAAAGCTAGATATGTGAGACCTGCCCGGAGCAAAATCAATTGGTTAAACTTTAAATATTTCAAAGGGGTTCGATGCTGCATGTGAACAGAGATACAAGATGCTGTAATGCACTTCAGCCATTTTTCCCAGGTACAAAACCCTATCTGATGGAAAAACAGCATTGCTCAAACTTCCAGAAGTAACAGTGCCCCCCCAATAATCTAACTACTAGGGATTTATTGTTTAAGTTCTCTGTTGGTCTTTAAGGCTTATTAATTACCAGCATCTGTAATGTGTGGGGGAGAGCCGTGAGCTATCCTGTCCTTGAACAAATGCATTTTGTCAGAGGTGAGGCCCTTTCCTTCTCCAAAGCATGCTGTATACACCCATCCTAAGAGTTTTAGGAGAACTAACAGGGAGAATGCATTACTGTGGCTTTGTATTTTAATTTAAGGATGATGGACAGCCTTGGTCTGTAAATCTCCACTGTCTTACTGTCTTTTGCAGTGTGCAGTGCTCTTTGGGAACAGTTTTCAGTGTTTGGTAGAAGTTCTTAGCTGTACAAACTTTTAGTAGTGAAATATATTTAAATTCCCTTTTACCCTTTGGAAAAACTCACTAAATAAATATATTAAATACATTTAAATATATTTCCCTCTGGAAAAAGGGAATAAACCCTAATTCTTGACTTCAAGCCTTTTTCCTCTCTGGAAAAAGGGTTAAAGTCAAGAATTAATTTTATCCCTTATATTCTACCACAGCCCTTCCAGATTTTTCTGGGAGAAGAGATAGAATAACTCCACATCTTTCTCTGAATTCCAGTGGGGTGAGGTTTGCTAACTGAGCACTCTGGGCTCAGAGCTTTTCCCCATCTCTCTCTGCAAGCAGCTATGTCTGTTTTCTCCTTGTCTAGATCCATTTCATATTCAGCAGTGAGGGATTCAATCCTGCCTGGCTTCTGTGTGTGACTGTGACGCTTTGCCCCCTCCCTCTGGCTCGCAGGGTTCCCAGCAGTTACCAACACATCCAGATGTGCAGCAACTGGATGAAACCCAGTTTAAAAAACAGCTAAATGTGCAAGGAAAAGATGTGTGGAGACACTGCCTGGGTTTCTTGTATGCTGTTGAAGCTTGCCTGTAAGCACAGCTGAGTTGTTCTGCAGTAAGTTAACCTGAAAAGGTTGTTGAAGGTCCTGGCCCATTAGCCGTGTCTGGGCCAAGGGTGGCAGCTGGGTGTCCCCAGGTATCAGGTTGTGGAGGTGGTGTGAAGGTGGCTGCTGCACTTGGAAGAATGAGGCGTTTGTCTGAAAGTTTTGAGAAGAGAAGGCTGTGGGGGGACCTCATTGCAGCCTTCCAGTACCTGAAGGGAGCAGAGAAACAGGAGGGGAATCAGCTTTATGAAAGGGTAGATGATGGCAGGACAAGGGGGATGGATTAAAGCTAAAGGAAGGAAGGTTCAGATTAGGTATTGGGGGAAGTTTTTTACAGAGAGAGTGGTGAGGGGCTGGAACAGGCTGCCTGGAGAGGGGGTGGGTGCCCCATCCCTGGGGGTGTTCAAGGCCAGGTTGGATGGAGCCCTGGGCAACCTTGTGTAGCTCCAGGCCTGGAGGTTGGTGGCCCTGCCTGTGGCAGGGGGTTGGAGCTCTGTGACCCTTGGGGTCCCTTCCAATCCAGACCACTCTATGATTCTGTGATCTGACAGCACAACAATGAGTGCTGTCTTGATATTATTGCTTGGGGGCAGAAAGCAGAGTCTCCCTGCTGGGACCTGCGGATCATCTTAAACCAGCAGTCTCTAAGCAACCTAAGCTGGGTCACTCATAACTTTATTCGTTATTGGGTGTAAGGTGTTTCCTAGCTCAGCTCATAAGGCTTTGTCAGTGCTAATCTACTAGTTCCTTTAAGGCTGAGAAATTCCAGTGTGTGTTAATGTCTTGAGTATGACAAATTCCAGGTAACCAGATTAATTTACCAAACATATCCACTAGAAGTCTATGCTGCTGTATATTTTTTTAGGTATTAATGGCTTTAGGATCATGTAAACATTAAAACACTAATGATATTGTAAAAATGACATTGCTGGAATTCTCTCAGGTATTACTTTTATTTCACTAGGTGAGGAAAACAGTTCTCCATCCACTGGTTGTGCTGCAAATCCCTGTTCTCAATGTAGAAAAATCTCCCTGTTCCCATTTCCAGGGGCAGGAGCCCTGCACAAATCATGGGGGAGGTTTGATGCAAAAAAATGTCCTGGGTAATTAGTAATTTTCCTCATCCCTCTTAATCTCTTTTCCTTTTTTCATTCAGAATAGGCTGCAGTTCTGGCAGAGGCTGATGCCTCTTTTGACGCTGATGGTGTCTGACACAGCATTAATGTGTAGTCAGACATGAAAAACAATGCAAGTAGCATTGATTTGTTGTTTTTCCAGGTTGGTTAAGCTTCTTCCTATTGAGAAAAAGGATTTAAATATAGCTTGGTCAGCTAGAAGGAATAAATACAACCAGGAGTTGTTCCCACTGTTTGTGTCTATGTTCCCACTGCTTCTAGGACATCTGGGTGGGATCCTCATGATGCTTCCAGGAAAAAAAGAAAGAAGGGATTTTAGTTTCTCTTCCATTGCAGTAAGGGTTAAACACATAATCTGACACCCACTCACACCATGACATCATCTATTCAGTTCACCGATGCTGCATATGGGGTACATGGCAGCTGAAGGTGAGCAGGGGTGTTCATCAGCCCTACACATGCAATCAGGATGGTAGTCACTGGGTATAATGCTGGGTGAGACTGGACTATTCTCCTGAGCTTCTCTTAATTCTGCCTGTGGTAGCTTTGCTCCTGTCCCCTGGGGATGTCCCCAAGCCAAAATGTGTTGCTGGAGGTGGACAGCCAAGGTGATGCACATCACCGAAACATTCATGGGATCTGTGTGGCTTTAAGCTGGTCTGATTCCCTTTGCTTTGCCATCTCACATATGTAGCAAACTGGCTTTGAAAAGCCAACATCTGCTGGAGGTGCGGAGGTGATCGGCTGTGGATGTGGCAGTGGCTGCTCATCCCTGGTCAGCACAAACAGACCTGCGCATTGGGATGAAGCTCCAGCACCCTGGGAGGCGAGTGATGGTTTCCATGGGTGGAAATTTGGTATTTAGGTTGGGTATTAGGAAAAAGTTTTTTGTGGAAAGAGTGGCCAGGCATTAAACCAGGCTGCCCAGAGGGGTGGGGGAGTCACCAGCTATGTGGGTGTTCAAGAAACCCAACCATGTAGATGTGGCTCTCCAGGACATGGTTTAGTTGACATGGTGTTACAGATGGTTGGAGCTGATGAATTTAATGGTCTCTTCCAACCTTAAAGATCTGACTATTCTAATTTAGCCATCAAATTAACACTGTGTTCTGTTCTTGCAATGCAACTCATTAACAGGGATGAAATTTTACCAAGAATTCACCATTTCTCAATGAGATTTTACAAATTGGCATTCACACAAAGCAAAAGCTGGTCTGGGCTGTTGACTCCAAATGCTCCCATCACATTTGCAAGTTCATCTGGCACTATTTTTAATTGAAACTGGGCATAGCTGGTCTGTGATGCCTTGGGAATGAGAAGGCATTTCACTTCCTTTTTGAATCTGGTAAGGTTTTTTGAGTCTTTTGTGTTACTTTTCTGTCTGGGAGGTTTCTGGGTCTCTCCATCCCTTAGGGACATGTTCTTCAGGGGATTGCTGGTGTCTGTATGGTTTCTCTGCTGATCTGAAGATGTATCTGTGTCTTATTTGTGATACCAGAAAATCACAGCATAACAAACTATTTGTAATGCTCCATATAATCTAAAACATTGGTTCTGAAGTACACTTGGAGTGGACTTTCCCATTGCCTATGGGTGCAGATGCTTTGTAAGATGTAGCATCGTGTGCAGCCACAAGATGGGCCCTGGGCTTGCTGCTTTGTGATTGAAACCAGGTGTAATTTAGATTAGGAGGTGAGTCAACATGGGGGTGACTTGTGTGGTTGCAGCAGGCTGAGTAACTGGAGGAGGCTTGGAATGGAATATAAAAGGTGTCAGCATCCAGAGTCGGTGCAGATGTGGGGTGTCTGTGCAGCACCTTCTGCCTAGATCTGAAACTAGTCCCTCATGTTTTAATCTTTCATGCAATTCAGTGATGCAGCCTGAGACAATTAATTAATACAGCTTTAATAGAAGGAGAATTTGCATGCTTTGAGAATAGAAAGTATGCAGATGTTGTGGGTTGCAGTAGAACATGGCTTTCCAGGCTTCACGTGTGCTTTCAGAAGAGCATTGCTATTGCACTGAACAAGGGAACAGCCCCACTTCTCCGTGGGGTGGAAGTGCAGCCTGGGGCTGAATGTGGAGGAGGATTTGCATCACAGCTAGTGCTGGTGCCCCCACTCTGCACTGCTGTGCTTAGCCCCAACACAGAAGGTCAGGAGGAGAAAACCTTCACCAGGTGGTTCTGCAGCAGCCCCTGTCAGTAGGAAGGTCTCACGAGTCGTTCTGTCCTTAAAATGTTTTGGATGGAAAAAACTCTGAATTTGAAACTTCCAAAGCTTCCCTTCTGTGTGTGTGCTTTGTTTGAAGTGTGCCAGGTAACCTGGCCACGTGGTTATTCCCAGGGATGTAGGTGAGTTGTGTGAAGGAGGAGCAGGGCTGAGTCTTGCTAATGCATCACATCTGGTGGTTCTGGTTGGGGAGGGGGTGGGCACCACCTTCAGTCCCCAGAAATCTGGGTTCCCTCCAGTTGCATCCTTGCTGTTTCTCTGTGTGGAAGAGGCTTTGGAATAACAAACAGGAGGCTATGTACCAGGAGGAGGTAGGTATCCCAGGAAAGAAGGTCCAGAGTGATGGCCAGGCAGTTGGTATGGCCATGGCAGGGGATGTCCCCCTGCACGGACACTACCTGGCTTGCTTGTGGGAGGTCGGCTAGGTGGGACAGGAGTGATGAGATGACTCTGTCATCCCTGGTTTGTGGAGGACTTGCCCCATGTTTTTCCAGCAGTGATATTCTCTCCATGTTGGCTCCTGTCTCCGCAGAGTGTGTCTAAAGGACCTTGTGTTGTGTGGTCTGAGTGGGGTCCCAGTTCCCTCTGAGGGCTGAGCGAGCCCCAGTGTCGTGGCCCAGGGATGGACAGTGCTGGGGTCCTCATGGCAGAGGAGAGGTTTGTGTGCTGGCAGGTGCTGTTCTTGCTCCTCCTCAAACAGGAAAACAAAAGAAGCCTCGGGCAGGATCTCTGGGTGATGGATGTTTCTAGCTGTTGGAGCATCCTCTGGCTGTGCTTGTCTGCTCTTGCTAGCTAGCTGAGGCAGAGCCTTGGCTCCTGCTTGGTGGGACACATCCGAGTGTGATCAGAGTGCTTCAAGGAGTTGTTCTACTTGCAGTGCAGGCCTTGTTTCCCCCCAGGTCAGCAAAGAAGTGTTGCTGCAATGAGGATGCTTTGTTCTCGCTTGCACAAGGCTTTGGATCGCACTTTCCCATCTGTAGCCTGCAGTGGTATCAGCCCTGTGCTAGATGGACCCTTCTGATCCTGTTTCCCACCCTCCCCCTGTCCTCCCCGCTCCCCCCCAGCATCTCTAAAGACCAGTTTTGCTGGGGTTGGTGTGGAGCCATGCATCCATCCTGTCATGACTCTGAGATGTCTTGGAGAAGAGTGAAGGGACCCTTGAGCAGAACACTGGCTCAGGAATGTGTGAAAGCCTTTGTGCAGAGATGTGCTTTGCAAAGGATGCTGCAGGACTCCTGTACCTGTTGGTTCAGATTGGAGCACGGGATTTTGGTGGGTCGTTGTCCATGTCCCCCTGGCATGTTTTTGTTACTCAGCTGTAGACTATCCAGCTGAGAGGGGAGTGTTTTATCAAATCACTCATTAATTTGCTCAGAGTATTTGCTGGTTCCAGATGTGCTGCTAATTTTTACACTATGTCAGAATACTGTGGCAGCAGGATGCTGTATACTGTGTTTTCAGTCAGGGATAACATCATCTAGAGCTTTCCCTGAACCCTGGCAGCTACATTGAGGTTCAGGTGTTCAGAGAGGTGCTGGAGAAATACCCAATTTAAATTCCGCTCCAGCTACTGGAAGAAAGAAGATAAATCATAAATAAACCTAAATTATGTTCTGCCTTCTTTGCAGATTTCTCTCCCCACCTCATGTAGGAGAAAAATGTGTGCTGTAAATCCCAGGTGAAGCGCTTGACGCTGGCAGCTCCTGTGGCTGTGCTAAAGGGGATGCTCGCCGCCGTATTTCAAGCTTGCACCTTTTATTTTCCACGTGCAAGTGTGCTCCTGGGTGCAACTGTGGGAGACAGCGAGCAGTTTGTCTAGACAATGTGCTCTGCAAGCTCAGATAAGAATATTAGAGGAAAGAGGGAAGGGAAAGAAGCCCCCATAGCTCAGGTGCCC